>NW_009646966.1:3430234-3467543 GCF_000708025.1 Charadrius vociferus | reverse complement strand
CGGTTGGTGTGCCGGGTGCGGAAGGGAAGGCGGCGGTTGTGGCAACTCGCTGCTTGCCTTTTGCAGTCCTCCTCCCTCCCTTGAAGCCAGGGCACAAGCGGCAGGGCAGGGCGCTGTGCCTCACCTCACAGGCCTGCCTGGTGTGCGCAGGTGTGGTGTGCCTTTTGAGGGCATTGTGGCTAAAGTCCTGGCAACATCAGTTTTCTGAACATCTTGCCCCCTTTTAAGTCTGTATTCTACATGTAAATCTGAAGTGGTGGGGGTTTTTTTTCAACATTCAGCAGCTGCACCTGCAACTAGCGGAGTTGTGCCTCGAGGGAATGGTCTGGGTTCCGAGATCCAGGTTCCTGTCGGTGTGGAGACTTGTCGCTCCTCTTGCGTTGCTGTCTTGCAGCTTTGTGGCCTCCATTAAAGGTTGCACCCAATTTCCTAAGTCAGGTCTGATTATTCTGTGCTGTCTCACTTCACACTGGCATCATTATATTTTCTGGACTACTTACTGATTTTTGACTGCCATTTAATGTCTATGGCATAGCCCAAAAGCTGTGACAATATTTGCTCCACTGTGGAAGCAAATCCCCTTGTACAGTAAGGAAGAATATTGTCAAATACAGTTCTTGGCAATGGTGATGTATTTTGTGGGTAGGTGTATGTATATGTGATGTATAACCACTTAAGACACAGTGCTATGTAAATACAGCATTTTCTTTTAGGGAGCTTTCAATATGGCATATGTAAGAGTAGTCCCTGTACTAGAACTATATATAGAACCATATCTAGAGCTATGCCTGCTTTTATGTATTATTTGATAGGTTTCATAAATTCATTATTTAAACTTGCAATAGCTTAGGACAGTTATGCATGGGAGGGTAGATTTTTTGACCAGTACTTTGTAAATGTTTTGCTGTATAGTCTGGAATATAAGTACGTTTAAATAGGGACAAGAATTGTATGGAGAGTTTCTGTGAAATACTTGCTTGGAATTGCATAGAATGCAGCTGAAGATATTTTGCCTTACACAACTAAAGCCCTAGCTCAACAAATAGATCTGTTTCTACTTTTATTTTCTGCTGATGGAAGACATTGTCATGTTTGATATTTGCAAATTGAAGTAAGTCTCTCATTATCCATGGAAATGACCTCCTTCCTTTGTTCTGCATACAGAATTTTGATTCCTCATGAAATTTCATAAGCATTTCCACTCTTGCGAGCCAAATGCATTTGCAAAAAAAAAAATAATAATTGTATGCTTTTGAGGTTTGGAAGGAAGACATATAATCTGGCTTACTCAAATTGTATTGACCCTGTTGAACTCTTTTTAAGCAAGGGAAAAAAAGACAACTGTAAAAGACTTTACCCTATCTGGCTTTAGTTTTGTTATAGCTCTAAATTTCCATTAATCCATCTCATGAAGGGGAACTTTACATAGTAAGAGGCTCTTCAGTATAGAAGTTCTGCCTGACATTAAGGTGCAAAATACTCCGGTGTTTTAGTCAGCCAGCTCATTATCCCAGATAAAGGATTTTTTATTCTCTTTCCACTGAGACTTTCTTTCAGAATATATTCACATTTTTAATTTGACTACATAGATATTTAAGAGCAGAAATCACACTCTCTCATTTACCTCTGTCTAGAAGTCCTCTTCTGTTTCATGGCATTTTATAATTTTGGGTAGGCATTCTTTCACTCTGGAGTTATATGTGGGTTTTTTGATTCATTCCCTTATGGAAGCGTACAAAGCCATACAGGTGCAGCTGTGCCATAACGATCACGGATAGCTAGCTCATCCTGTGATGGTAACGTTGAGACTAATGAGTGAGAATACTGGTAGCTTTCCAACAATTTTTATGCTAGCGAGTCTCTGATTTTTCTAAACATCTGTACTGTCATCAGCTTATTAATTACCATTTTCTTTCCAAGTAATATGTTGAGATGTTATTCCTATAGACACTATAAAACTGTAAACATCATTTTTTTTTTAATATAGTAGCAGCAGTGTAGTAGTGTTCAACTCTCTGCCACCTCTGCGTGAAAAGGCGGCTACGTTTATCTAAAACGTGTTTGTGAGATATACTGCCTGAGAAGAAATGGTTATCTGTCATTGATATATAAAGAAGTGCCATGAGGGCTTGCCTTGTCTCACTGCTTCATTCATAGCAGCTTTTGCGCATGGGTGAGTGTCTACGTCTTTTTTGTTAGTTGTATCTTGAAGCTGGCATTCCAAGGCATACAGCACTGACCCAGCCCTGCAAGACAGCCTGACTTTGGGTAATGCTGTACACTTCTTAAGAATTCTACCTTACAGTCATGTAATAAAGTGATATGGACAGAACAACTTTGTTTAAATCAGCCACCAATGACTTGATATTGGTTGGAAATACTCCCTCTGTAAGTATTTCTTTCTCCTTGTACTGAAATTGAGCAGACTGTCTGTAACAGAAATGAATGCAAAGGGATGCAGTGATGAGACATTTTTACAGAAATTGTTCTGTATTCCATATATAGTGCATTTGCTTTGGCGAGTAGAAAAGCTGGCTTCTAACACTCACTATAATAGATTTTAGCTAAAACTTTTTAATTCCAGAGTGTAAACCCTGCATGTTTTAGGGACGCAATAGTGACAGTTACCGTTTTCCCCATGCATTCTACAGACATGGTTCAAAGGTTTGTTTTGTTCTTCCGGCAAGTTTGGCAGTTGACTTCATGCAGAAGGAATACAATCTAATCCATTTGCTTTTAGAGCATTTCTTTGTCTTTTAGAGCACAGGTGCTTCCAGCTTGATCCTTATAAATACTGAATGTTTGCAAGTGCTCAGTGCGTCTGAAGATCAGCCCAACTAAATAGAAGGAAGCATTGTCCTTTTTTTTAGGCACTGCTGTGGGGAAAATATCTGTATAGCTGTATGTAGCTTTTAGTAAGGTTAGCAACTAGTATACCAATTTATTACGTAAGACATGAAAAGAACAACTACAATTCTTTTTCTACTTTGCAAGTCCTGGGGAGTTTATAACACCACCTTTCATTACACTCCAAGGATTCTTATTTCTTTTGTTCTGCTGTCTTTCTAGTGTTTACTGGAAGCCTTTTGGCATATTAATGTGGTAATCTGTGATTGCTGTATACTACTAGTTTTTATGCAGTGCTTCACTAAGTTTTATATGCAGCAGTGCTACAGGATATGATATACAACAAAAAATTCTTGAAAAACTATTTTTTTTAAGAATTGTAGTGTTATGTGAAATGCACCCAACAGATGCTTATTGAAACAAAGCACATTATTAAAAAATAACCTACAGAGTTGAACGGAAATAGATTTTTATGAGCTGTGGTTTTAGCTGATTTAGCCCATGTATTTTATCTTTTCCTGGAATTTTAAATGGTTAAGAGAAGCTCAGAAGATTGAATTATGTAATGTAGTAATTTTCTCTAGAACTCGTTGTGTATTTCAGAAAATACCATGTGTTCGGAGAAAGAAGGTTATATATGTCCAAATATGGAAGTGGTACACAAGAACAAATAACAAAAAAGAACTTGGAAGAAGTGAGAAGTGCACTGTAAGTTAAAACAGCCCACAGGCAACTTTGTTCTGCTGAACACGCACTTTATAGCCAGTAGCCCTGTGTGTCAGTGACTTTGGCCTTGTTGTAGAGGTTATAGTTTCACATGTCTGGGTAGTTCTTGTAGCTTTTCAGACATGCACTACCGCACTTGAAATATTGGTTCTTGTCAACATTATAGGAGAGCTTTCACTCTCTTTATATGTACAAATGACCCACGTTTGCCCCCCTCTCCCTTTTTAGGGCACTGTTGGGTAGCAGTGAAACAATATTGAGGTGTGCTTTTTCCTTTATGAGAGACTTCCATTTCAAACGTACTTGCTGTTGGGTGCTCACTGGCAGCTCATACTTCAGTTTAAAAGAAAAAAATATTGACTGTGATTTCAGTCACACAGTTTTTCCTGTGGTCAAAACATTTAGGGAACATGTTGGTGCAAAGAATTAATATTTCTATCTGTGTTTTTAACTGCTATTCTAGAAAGCTGGAAAAATAGCTAGACAGTGGTAAGTTTGATTTTTCTGTCCTTGCTCTGTATTGGGAAAGGCTGCATCTTGTGGAATGGTGCAGAGAATAAATATTGTACATATGCTGATTTATCATGGGCAAAAAATAGTACCAGAACCATTATCTGAATCTCTTAAGATGTCTGTAGTACTCAGATGAGTAGGCTACTTAGTCCAATATAAGTATCATTACATTAATATTTTCCTCATCTTTCTGTGAGCTCTGCCATTCCTAAACCTCTAGGTCTTAATTTGGTTTAACTTCTTGTAAATTCTGCATAGAGAAGTTAGTTTCATGACTAAATTAGTTAAAAATTCTGAACTAATTCTTGTGTCTTCATTGTTCATCAATTCTTAAGTTATCTACAAAAATTCCTTGTTTCAGCCTTTTTTGTAATCCACATCAAAGCAGACCTCCCCCTCCTGGGAAGGTAAGAGTGGGTGTCTGTTCAAAAGCATATGTGAAATACAATTATCAGAGTTAATGGCTGGAAAATGAGAACTTCTAAATTCTGCTAACATGTGGCTGCCCAAAGCTATGCACCTTTTGTGGATGATGTAACTAAGGTCCTCTGTACTTCAGAGGTCCTGCTTTTGGAAATGAGAATATTTATACTTAGAATTAACTGTTTTCTTTTTTTTTTTTTTTTTTTTTTAATTTTTAACAGAGCATAGGCCCTGGAGTGCAGCTGCATGATGATACACTCCCTGGATGCACAAAAGTGGCTCAAAAGGAATTATTAGAGAAAACAATGGGCTAGATAAGCACATTGGCGAATGCAAGCTGGGTGAGTAAATCTTCATCTCTGGCAATAAGATTTCTAGCAATAAGATTTTTTTTTTTTTTTTATGTGCATTAATTTGTATTCCATCTCCTTTGACCAAATAATTTATTACAAATTTTACTGGAAAGGGCTGAAACCAGGATTTGTAGCAAATGTAACTTAGCACCTGTGAAATGTAATCTAGACAGAATGTTTCACATTCTATTTAGAGGTTTCATGTGCATTGCCATACATAGGTAAGACTGTGTATGTCCATCAACTTAAATCCTTTATGGTTTGATGCAATAAATCAGTGGTGCTTTGGAGAGGTAGTTTCCGTGTTACGATGGAGTCTATGAATAAATTGGGGGATGGAACACATCTAGCAGGCACTCTTGCAGGTGCCAAACCTTGCATGTCAGCATCATGTTGGCCAGGTTATGCAACACAGATGAATTCTCAGCCCAAAGAAATGGAAACATGAGCCAACACTGAAGAAGGTGTAGTTCCCATATGGGGGTAGTCAACACCCAGAGCTTAAGGCAAGAACTTTGAAAAAATCAAGTTAATTGTACATCCTAGATGATGAATAAAGGAGGGTGTTGGATTTGTACCTGGAGTCAGTTCTTGCCAAGACTGTGGGAGTTGCAGAAACACCTCAAAGGAGCAGAGCAAAAGCTTCTCACAGATGTGAGTGTTATGTGCAGATTTAAGAAAATGGTTTGATGAAAAATGGAATGTTTACAGCCCGAAGGCATGAAATTTGAAAGTGATGCTAGAAAGAAGGGCCAAGGTTTTCACAGAACAAAGAACAAGTTTTCTTTCTGTTCCAGAACAAGCTTTGCTTGGAGGAACAGTGAAATGCTTGTATATTTTCTTTTAAATAAGTATCATGTGCTCTCTAGTACAGGTCGAAAGTGGCTTTTTAAGGGTAACAGTTAAGAAAGACTGAAAAAAGAGCATGCAACAGAGTACAATAATCAGGTTTGCAGCAAGGAGAACGCGGAAGCTGGAAGGGTGGAACACAGATGTAGTTTCAGGATTGTTGAGTGTGATTCTGTCTAAACTGAGATCCAAAGGTGTGGCTTATCTAAACATATCTGAACTAGTTTTGAGTAACGTGGAGTCCATATCCAGGATCTTAGGCTAGTTTTGTATCTCGTATAGATGTGTTTTCTTGAGATGTGTATTAACTGAGAGCAGCAAGCGTTAAAATTTGTTCCCCGGAGAACAAGTACCAAGGGAGCCAGATATATTTAGTTTTCAGGACAAATGCCACATATAAACAAGATTGTGCTCAGGTGACTGTTGTTTAACTGCCATGTCTTTGCACATGGAGTGCTTATGTCTTTTGGCAAGTAAGCTATATTTTGTTTAGCAAAAGCTAATCCTGTATCACTCTTGTGGTGTTGTCTGACTGGCAAATTAAATAAGTAGCAGTTCCCAAACCTCTCAGCTTCTGAAATATCACAGATCATGAGGGGAAAAATGTAATGCAAAGAGTTATTGAAATACAGGTTTTCATCTGGAGAGGTGGAGGACCAGCCAGCTAAAGGCAAGTGATCACAGAAACTAGAAATTAATCTGTGAAGGGACAGCCTACACAGGGTCTTGTCTTTTACTACTCTCATTGACTTCAGTAGGAATTGAGAATTTAGCACCCTGGAAAATTAGATCATTTCCAACTTGGAGCCCCAAAGAGTTAATGGGTTAATCTTTTTCTGGGTATTCATGTTTCCAAATTTTCACTTGCCAGCTTTGGACAGGTTGTTTGATTTCTCTGGGTAAGGTTTTCATATGTGATGATAGTAAATCATGTGGATGCTAAGGTATCAAAGGTAGATGACGGATATAGTTAGTGCAGTAGACTGCAAATAGTGCTTTTATCTAGTGAATGAAGGTGGGCATGACCACTGTGAGCTGGGAATACTGTTAAAATCTAGGCCTATAATAATAGAGAGGAGGAGAAGGAAGGGGTGACATGGCAGTCAGAAGTCCTGTGATCCTTACATTTAGAAGGGTTTTGTGCAGGACTGAAAATGTGGCAAAACTTTTCTTAATAGCCAGGTTGCTGGATCTAGTCATTTCCATACATGCTGCTGGCATGTTCTGCTTCAGATCTGTAGGACTCAAAATTCATCTTTTCAGCTTCTTCTGCAGTAGGAGGAGGACAATGTTTTCTGACTCTTCAAGGTTTGCTCCTAAAATTGTCCCACGGAAATAAGCTACAGCTTCCTGGCAGCCCACTGTTTTTGCCTTCATACACATGCAAAGGTTTTGGATTATGTGAACCCATACTATTATACATCATCTTTCTGGATTTTTTAATACAAAAAGCTGAGTATTGTAAATTCTTACATCAGGTTAATAAATCTGACAACTGAACATCATTAGTAGCTGCCAGTCCTGTTGTCATGTAGTAGTTCCGAATAAGATCTATAATGGATTCCTCAGGTTTTCGTAAGAATTCTTTTAAGCATTTTCATATTATTTTCCAGTACACCCTAGCTGGCTTTTGATTTGAAGTAATTTGCAAGAGATTGAACTTAAACACAGCATTATTACAGATTTTTAAGTCAAATTGTGGTTGTGATCTGTCATTTCCAGACTTTTTGCATTCTTAGGAAATGTGGATTTTAAATGAGTTTGAGTTTCATTGTTCTGAAGTGTTGTTCTGCACAATGAAAATCTCGATCTGTGCCATTTTCTCCTGCAAAACAAATTCTCTGTCAAACACAGACCATAGATACAAAGCTTCTTGATTTAATGTTATAGGTTGTTTTTGCTGACATTCTGAATATTTTGCATGTTTTAGCTGTAGAGTAAGACCTCCATTTCCCACAGCAACTCTGAATTATTTTGAAGATTTGATTTAAATCTTTGTTTAGCACATATGTATCTTCCTCTCCCATCTGATTAGAACTTTTACCTTTAAATCTCTCATTTGCTTCTCTTCAAATACTTAAAACTCAACCTTCATTTATACATGAAACTTTAGTACAGACAGGTTCAAAATAACATTCCAATTTTTAATTATGGGTCCCTTGTCAATCTCTTCCTTCTTTAACTCTGCAAGATAGTGTATGCATTTCCTTAAATGTATTAAATGTACCCTGCTCTCTTCAACATGTTCCTGCTGAAATGGTTTTGCTCTTTTGTGTACAGATTTGCAAAAAGTGCAGAACAATATTTAGACCTCTCTGCTTGTCTGTGTGCTCTCTCTCATGCTCTTCCTTGCCACTGCTCTGTTTTCATTTTAAGGGAAAGTCTTTGCTTTTGTCTGTCTCTTTCTCTGATTTGAAGTATGGTAATGCTGCCCACTGGAAGGAAATCAACACAGTGCTATAAAATTTAAGCCATTCTAGCTACATTCTTGCAGTGATTTTGATTTTAAATCTTGCTTGTGTTACTGGCTGAGTACCCACTCTAGGGCAGGCAACCCAACCAGAGTCTGCATAGTAAGCACTTCACCGTGGGGTCTGGGCTGGACCATGTAGACTATCTTCAATATGCCCTACAGGTCAGTGTTACAGCCATGCACATACCTGGTAGTGTTTGACCCTTTACAGTTACTTGGTCATAGTCAGGACTTGATTTGGGGTGTCTGTCTCTCACCATGCTTCAGAGGCCAGCTGAGATGACTTTTGAACTGGTGATAGCATACCTGCCTCTGGTTTGTAAAAATCCAAAGGCAGAGGAGAGAAGCAAGAACTGCTTTTATACCTCTATAAAAAGTTTCCCAGATCACAGTCTGAGACCCCAGCCTGCCTTTCCTATCTGTGAATGACTATTCCCTCCAGGCTGCTTTTAAAAGTTTGGAGGTTTTTTTTCCCCTTGTCTTTGTCCTCCTCTCCCTTCCTCCTTCTCTTAGAGGTAACCAAACCATCTTGCCACATCAAGATTTCACAGCGAGATTGGAGTCTCTCGGGCTTGTCATTGTGCTATCATCTTGAGAAGAGGGGAGACCTTTTGTCAGCACTCTGCTAGCTCTGACCTTTTAATGAATGCCTGCAGCAAGCAGGCAATTGCTAAAAGATTCTGGCAAGCAATGCAGCAGGCTGGCCCTGCATGGTTCTTTGCAGGGTGTGTGTTGCAGATAAATGACATGCTGTTTAGACCAGAAGAGCTGTGTCAGGGAAGTTACAGTTGCCATCCCTGCAAGTGGAGGATGTGATGTATGAAGCATGTCCAGATCTGCAATGTGAACTCTCAAGGGCCGGGGGGAGCGTAGTGTTTGTGTTTAGAGGGCAATAGCTCATTGTGAACAGCTTTTCTCTACCTTACAGGACTCTGTCTAGTTATAGTAGGAATTTAGTCTGGTTTACTGGAAATGTCCTACTTGATAATTCATCACCAAAAATTAGAGGACATCTGTTTTTTTTCAGTGACCACTGATGTACAACAAATGGTAGTGTCTGCCAGCCTCTGCTGTGTGACAGGAAGTACCATACCCTGAGCTGTTTATTTCTTGACACTAAGAAAAGCTATTTTTTTTTTTTTTTTAGAAGTGATACATGATTGTAGAGGGAACTGAATATTGCATATATCTGTTCTTCAGCTTAGATTGTACCCTTTAATATCACATAGACAAAAGGGGAGGACTCCTGAGGTGAGAAGTTCTGACTATCTAGTACATGAGGAAGGATTACAGGTGTAAAATTGCCAGCTGGACGCAGTAGGTGCTTGGTAGGGGAAGGCAGGTGGGAATGCATAGCGGGGAGGAGATAAAAAATGGGTGAGGAAAGCTGACCATGTTACAAAATTAATCTTTTAAACTTCTATACAAGAACAGCATTTCCATAAATATATTTGCTTGGTAAGTATGCACAGGGTAACCTTTTTTAGGTAGGGGCACTCCTTTAAGATAATGTAGTTTGGCTGTGGGGAAGAGGGAGCTGTATGCCCAGAATGATAGTGAGAGGGGTTAGTGCCGAAGTTTTGATGGTTAGCCTGACTCATTTGTAGTTTTCGTCCTTTCTGTGATACATTCCCTTTCTGTTTATTCTTGTGATGCACACTATCACTCTGGTTATTTAGGCCTAAAGGAGTGAACAACGTGAAGAAAAATCTCAGGCACATTGTAGATGCCAAGGCAAAAGTGTTTGCTTACAGTACTGAAGGTGACAGTTCTGTTTATCTTTAGGCTAAAAGGTTTTAAGCAGCAGAGAGGTAATAACTTTGCTAATAACATAATGAGCTGTTTACAACCCATGGAATATTCTGGAACTTAAGGAAAGCAGTAACTGCAAAACTGGTTATTTAAGTTGTTTATTTACATTTATTATTTATTATTTGTGTGTATTTACAAGTTAGTAAATAGAATCCTAAAAATAGGTGTAAAGAGAGTAGATACTCTGAAGCAGATCAGTCATTTCTGCAAAGCCCAGGATTTTGCTCCCTATTGTTGTAGTAACCACATATGTTAAAAACTACAGAGAAGATTCCACGCACAGTATATGAAAATAGAGCAGAGAGGTATTCAGTGGTGTGACTTGTATGAAGTTGCACTACATTGTAAGGGTCCAGACAGAGAACAGAACTGAAGTATTTCAAACTGTAACCAGTTACAAAGTGACTTTGTACACTGAACTTTTTTTTTTGCCATAGTGCAGGGGAACACTCCTGCTCTCCTTGTTTTTTAAAGTTGTTGGATCATTGCCAGCCCTCCCAGTCATGGGAGTTTTGAGGCAGTGTCATATACAGAAGATTTTTGGTGTAATTTTTTTTTGTAAAGCACAAGGAGGTTAATTTGAAACTACAAGCTTAGTTAGAATACAAGAAGTTAAATTTATATTTTATTGTGAAAACACAATTTTATAAAGGCCAGACCACTTCAAATTGTCTGTCTGAAGAACAAATTTGAATGTTTTCCATGTAAAAGTAACATTCCATTTTAAGCATGTACCATCCCCTGAGTTGTAAAATTATTGCCACCAGGCAAGCTAACGATTCAAGTCCTTTAGTTTAACTAGAGTTTTGTTGATTAGCTTTTTTTCTGAGGGGGAGAGAAGGAGGATAGTTTGTATTTTTGGAAGGAAGGGAAAAGCAACGAGTTATTTTGCTTTTACAAGGAATAAATGTCCTATATTATACAAACTGAAGACATGTATGTTCTCAGCAAAGTGTCAGAACAAAGGCAGAATCTCTGCATGAGAGAACTTACTGTGTAGGAGGACCTTTATGTAGCAGATCAGCTGCATTAAGATAGAAATTACAGTATTTAATTCACTGTGTGAAGTTCTAATGTGAGCCTGTCGCACAGGATGTGTTGAAAGCTGTGTGCAGAAGTTCTTGTTGTTTGGTTCAGGAATACTCAAACCCAGCTTTTCTTGGGCAAAAAGATATTCCTAGAAGCATGTATGTAGAATAATTATATGTATGGTAGTGTTATGTTTTGGAAAGGAGATGGTGGAAGTTTGCTGCAGGGGGTGGGAAGTCACTTTGCATTACCAATGCTAGAATGGAGTTGGAAGTGCCAATACAATTGAATAAAGTATCGGAAAAAAGATCAGAAGTATCAGAAAGAATAGAATAAGCGAAACTGGAAATATTTGCTTGGTAGAACAGAGGAAGCTAGTGAGGTGATTCATGGTTTGTAAGAGGGGAATGCTTTTGAGGAAAGGGTTTGTAGCAACTGTGGGAGTGCCAGATAAGAATTAGAAAAAAGCAACAGAGAAGGTAGCAGTAGCTTAGGAACTTCAGAAGAAAGACAGTCAGAGTTCAGACAAAGGTTTCAACCACAGGGAGTGAGAGAAAGGACTTGCTTATTTTTCAAGCATATATTGTAAAGAGGGAATTGTCAGGGCTTGGCAAAATACTCAGAGTGGTGGGAGAGAAGAATGACTACAAAATGATAGATGTGTTGTTCTGACAAACAGGAGGATGCTGGAGCTGTAAAAGCACAGAAAAGTGTTTTTGAATGGGGACAACTGCTGTGAGATTGTAAACATAGACAGGTGGTAAGTGTAGTTGAACAGAGCTGAATATTCCCATTGGAATTGCGAGACTGAAGATCCTGATATTTAAGTAGGTGTGACGTAGCAAATTATGGCTCTTAATTGGCATTTCTGTGCCTTTCTCTCTTGTTTGCGCTTTGGAGCTAAGTACAAAGAACCTTTAATAATCATCTAACAAAAGTGTTTGGCTTGTATAGGCTAAGTGCATAGTTTTTGAGAAAGCAGAAAGTATAGCAAATTTGCATAAGTGTGACAAGACAGGCCCTAGCTTGCAGTAAGAGTTCACATGATCAAATTACTATTCAGTAGTAGTAACACCTGACTTCAAGTGTTGGTGCTGTGACTGCCACAGTATGGCAGAGATTTGTCTTAAAGCTTTAAATACCGTGATGGGAACATTCATAGAATACAGTAGATTCTCTCTCTAAAAGATTTCACTGATTCAAAGACTTCTATCATTACTAAAGAAACAAAACCAAGGAAGTTATGTTCAGTTTTGCTTCAACTGCCTCCTTTGAGTTCAACTAGCCATTTTTCATGAGAATATTTAGTATTTTTGCCAGAGATTGAAGACTTTGTATCACCATCTCATTTTTAATGATTGTAACTTGAACTCTGTCTTTAAACAGTTTAGCAAAGCTTTGGCTTTATGAGTTCATATCAAGAACAACAACATAAATTATATTCCAAAATGAGATTCTTTAATCTTGAGAAGTGTGCTGCCAGCAAAGTTGTTCTTTGATTTTAAGATGCCAGTAAATCTTGAATTGATATTTATGTTTGAAAGCCTGTTTGGTGTTTTTTTTTCACTCTACATTTATTTATAAGCAATTATACTCTATTGTAACTACTTAAATGTTAGAATCACTAAGACTATTTCATGGAATCACGGAATTTTCAGAGTTGGAAGGGACCTCTAGAGATCGTCTAGTCAAACTCCCCTGCTAAAGCAGGATTGCCTAGAGCACATGACTCACTGGACTGCATCCAGGTTGGTCTTGAAAATGTCCAGAGGAGGGGACTCCACAACCTCCCTGGGCAGCCTGGAGCCTTATTTAGTGAGTAAAAATCATCCTTAGATATGAGTTAAAGGTGCTGAAACTGAACCTAAATCCTGCCTGCTCCTTTTCCCCTCCTCCACCCATTCAAACAATAATGAAGAGGTCTAATCTTTGTCAGTGCCACAGTTACGTTATTATAAATTTACAAAGCATAGCAAGCTCCAAAATGAATTCTGTCTTCTTTGAGTAGCCCTGGAGATGACCGTTATATATCCACAATGAGGTTTTTGCACTGTTCCTACAGAAATTCAAGTGCAACTTAAAATATTTCCAGCCTTGACCAAGATTTTGCACATCATTAAGTGAGCAAGGGAGTCCTTCTTGGCAATCATCACAGATGCTTCTTTTTTCTGAAAGAATAGTAAACACTTGTTCTCTCTCTGCGTGACTGAATTTCACAACAAAGAAACAAAAAGTTCTCTCTCTTAATCTCTTTTACTCAATATTAGCTGCAAATTGTGTAGGACACTGCACAGCTTTGGTCAGCTTGTTGGGGAAAAAACTCATTTTTCTCACTGTCATTGTGTAAGTTAAGTTATACTGAAACTGCATGGCTATATCAGTTGTTAATAACAGACTGCTGGAGTTAAGTATTTTCTGTATCACAGCAGTCATCCGTTATTACTTGTAACAGGCTGTTTCCTCACCCAAACATAAATGTCAGAATACTGAATGCCCTTTAAAGGAGTACTTAATTACCAGAACTGTTAGACTTACTCTAGCAGTGCTTTCGGAGTCCTTAACAGAATTTTAGGTTATTGGTGCCACTACAATATTGTCTAAGTTACAAAGCATTTAAGTATCTTTTAGGAATGCTTAAGCCAGAACTTAAGCATGTTTAACTGAAGCTTGAACAGCTCAGCTGAGTGGCTTTTGGTGTTTCATAGCAGCTTGACAGTCTGTGGTGGGAAAAATGGTTGTTTTCTCAAAAAGCGGGGTCAGTGCACAACAAGAAGTAGATGCACACTGGAATCTCCTCTCGGTTTCTGTGAAGAAAGACTGCGAGTAGTAAAGCATAAGCTTGTAACTGAATCACATGAATGATGTGTTGTAAGAGATCTTATATTTCTTCCTGCCACTCTTTGGGGGGAAAAGAAAAGATGGGATTTTGTCCAGGCCATCTAAATACAAATTTTCAAAGCTAGATGCTTACTGATGAGTATGTAGATTCATGTCTAGTCAAAAGGTTGTCTTTTTGCATAATCTCAGCTGGATAAATTTTATGTCTCTATGCTCCTTTTCTAATAAATGAAGAGAGAGAGGCAGATCATACCAGGCTGAGATACGTCTCTTGAGATAAGCGAGTTGAATGCCTTGCTGATGATGCTTATCTCTCTTTCCCCGAGGCCTCTGGCAGTAAAATGGCTAAAATTAAGTGAAATGAATGTCTTCCATGATGAAAACCTTCCTGAACAAGTATCTAAAAATAGAAGTGATAGATAATGTACTTTCTTAAACTTACATCAACAGATCAGTTTTACTACTGTTTGCTTTTACCATACTATCTAGGAACTCTAGATATACATAAGGTTGTATAATCACAGAACGAAAAGCCAGTCCTAACTCCAAGAGTTTACACCCTAAGTATAAAACAAGATGACAGAAGAATGCAGTAACACAGAAGGATTAAAAGGTGCAGTGAGAGTGCCTGGGTCAGTAGTAGTCACAACCCATCAACAACCCAATAATCATGATCAAGTTTTGCAGACATCATAGTAAAAGAGCTTTACAGAGTGAATTGGAGGTTAGATAGGATTGTAACTTTGAGGATGTTTCAGAGCAGTGCCTCTGAGGAGAAAGAGGCAAGGGGACATCTGTTTGGAAAGCAAATGTATGGCTGCTGTGAACTGATGGGAAGTTTAGACCCTGGTTTAGTGCAGGGTCGCCTACATCAGGATGCCTAGGCCATGTCCAGTTCTGTTTCAAGTATCTGAAACGATGGAGACAACAGCCTCTGTGGCCAACCTGTTCCAGTGTTTGGCCACTCTCACAGTCAAAGCGTTTTCTTACATTTAAGTGGAATTTCTTGTGTTTCAATTTGTGCCCATTGCCTTTTATCCTATTACTGGGTACCACTGAAAAGAACCTGGCTCCATCTTCTTTACACCCTCCCATCCACTTATACACACTGATAAGATCCCCCTAGGCTTTCTATTCTCCAGGGTGAACAGCCCCAGCTCTTCCAGCTTCTCCTTATATGACAGATCCTCCAATCCCCCAGTCACCTTTGTGGCCCTTCACTGGAATAGCTCCAGTTTGTCCATGTTAATCTTGCACTGGGGAGCCCAGAACTTGACTCAGCACTTCAGATGTGTCTCACTAGTGCTGAGTAGAGGGGAAGATTCACATCTCTCAACCTGCTGGTATTGATCGTCTTTATACAGCCCAGAAGGATGTTGGCCGTCTTTGCCAACATCTTACGAAGTTTGGCCTGACATAAACCAGAGAACTGAATTAAAGTATGAACATAGTGAACTTTGGATGGTATTGTCCCCATGTCATTGTTAATCCAGTTTTCTCAGTCACCAGCTGTACCAGGCATACTCCCAGGAGGTGTTAGTAAGAAAAGTTGCTTTATACAGTTATTATTTCCATCACAAAGGTCGCACACATGACTTTTGTATAGTATCTTCAAATGAAAATTTCATTAGGCTCAGGAACAACTCCTGTTGAAGTTGAGGAGCAGAATTGAATCTCATGGTTCTGGAAAAGTTTAGTTAATCTGCTGACGGTTTGTGGATCCTGAGCTGGAAAGGGGGCATCTTGGCTGGGAGAGGAAAACAACCTGCCTGTTGTCCCATCTGCTGCACACTGGATGAAGGAGAGTGAAGACGGCACCTTCTGTGAGAGCAATGCAAATTGCACGACTAGGCTAGGCTGGAGTGGAGGGTGAGATGTGCAGGGGAAGGAGTAAGCATGGCAGCAGGAACACCATACCAGAAGGGAGATGAGAAAGCTCCTGAGTCAGCACTGGGCCAGCTTGCCTCCAGGATGATGATGAGGAGACTTCAAGGGTGCATGGGGACAAGGTGGGAGAGCTGGCTGGAGGTTAAAATTCCTTTCCATATGCTTCCTTCAAAAGGAGGTGATGTGGCACTTCCACGTAAGGCACAGGCTGATTTGGGGTCCTTCACACTGACCTGTAGAACCATTATTGAACTTACCTAGGTGGTGTAAGTACTGATGACAAGAAAAGCATAGAATTTTCTTCTGAAGTCAGATGCTACTACTGATTAAAACACTTTGAGGTAAAGATTGCAGTATACACAATTTGTCTGATCCAAAATTTCCTTCACTAAGCTACTGCTGTTTCCTGACCTCATGAAGTGGCACTATGTGGGAGCTACACACTTCACATTCAATTCCAAAAGATGGCAACCTTAGGCTTCCAAACTGGGGCTTTTCCTGAACAGCTCTGCAGCTCTTAACAGTTCACAGTGGTGAATGTTAGAAAATTCTGGGTTCTCCTAGACTGAGCTTATTTTTATCAATCTATCCTATTTTCCATATTTTTCTATATGTAAAACAGAATTTCTGTGACTCAGTTAAAAAATGGGCAACTTCCCAAATGTATTTCTGTGCCTGAAGGAAGGGGAGGATAGGAAACCTTAGATCTACTGTCTCTGGGTTTCAGTCTGTGACTTCTGTTATATCTGCAGGAGCGAGGCTCTGCTATCAATCTGTGCTGAAATGATGCTCCTGTGGCACAGTGATAAAGCAGCTCAGCAAAAGCATGAGAAAAGAACTATTTAATTTGATGAACTGTAGTATATTTGCTCTTGCCTTACCGAGTTGTTAAGGCTTTATACACACAGTCCGCTAGTCTTGTCCATATCAGTGTATTTTAAATGGCAGTCGTCATCATTTTGAAACCCTGTATAACTCTGGATAGAGATACTCTCTCGCTTGAGACATGATAAGGTACGAAGCCTCTTCACACTACATTCATTCTTATGTCTTCAAAAATCCATCTTTTTTCTTGGTTAGTACTTACTTTCTGATTTGATCTTTGTGTCTAGTTCCTGTTTTTTTTATGGTTCTGTTTTCATCATGAATTTTACTTGTGAGTAGGTAAGGACAAAAACTTCACAGACCATTTTGTGAAAAAAGGCAGCTATTTTAGAATGTTTTATCAAATCATGTAGTTTTGACTGAAGTTACATTGACAAAAATAGAAAATTCTGATGCTGAAGTCTAAATTCTGTGTTTCAATAACAAATACTGCTTTTGTATCACAGGATCATTACTTGATGGAAAATCAAGCATCTTGCTTATTTTCCAAAAGTCATGTTTGGAAACCATTAGCTTGGAAAATTCCATCTTGGTTTGGCTTAAAGCCAGATTTTGAAATCTCAGCTTTCGTGAAGCAGAAACATCTTTCTCTAGGCAGCCCTCGCAGCAGGGTCAAAGTCTGAGCCCCACTCTGTTTTATGCCAAAGCTTTTCACTTCTGCAGTAGTTCATCTACTTCTTCCCCTCCCCAATCCAGGGATAAAAATTTATATCTCATTTTGGTTGTGCCGGTTCTTTATGATTTCCCTTTCCTTACTTGTGCTGCCCTGCTGGGGAGGGATAAGTACTGGCTTAGGCTTTTACTGTCTTTCCTTTATGTAGGCAGCAGAACTGGGAGAGAATTTTGAGGGTAATTTTGCTGCTTTTTGCCTTTGTGCAGAAAGCTTGTGATTTTAGTGTAGCCTGTAGGGATATTTTCCTCCCACAGTGTGGGTTGGTCAGTCTTTTTTAACCAACTCAATATTCTAATCATTTGGTATCACTTCCTCTTACACTTTTCTTCTCGGTTAGGTTTGCCTGCATAGGTAAGATTTCAGACAGGGATCTTATCTCTGTGAGGTTTATCCTGTGCTATAACCCTCATTTCTGTAGTGTCTGAGCATCTCAATGTCCTTGCCACCCCTGTGGAATAGAAAGCTTATTTTATATCTGCTTTTAACAAATGGAAGATGGTGGTCCATAGAGGCTGAAGGCTAGATGAAATAGAGTAAAGAAATGGAAAACAGGCTCCCGCGCATAACTTTCAGGTGTTTGGCACTCTAATTACCTCTATTAAACAGTTGGGGTGATGAATGTTGCATATGGGAAGGGTGATCTGAAAGAATCAGCATTCTCGGCAGGAAGCCACTCTGTGCCAATTAATGAGAATGGGGATGTCTCTGAAATCCTGCCTCCTTCTGCAGCTTTGGCATTTAGCTTTATGTGGGCAATAGGCACCTCCTTCCTTTGGCACACTGCCTCTCCTGCCAGTGCATGCAAAGCTTGTTCTCTGAGCTCTGGTCCATGCTTTTATTCTTCTTTGTCTTTTATTTAAAAAAAATAAACAACCCAAAACAAACCCCACAAAAAACCCACCAAATCTGTGGTGGTTGCTCTCTTCCCCACACACCTTATACATGAATCAGTAGTTTAAACATTAACCTGAGAAGTTTATGAGGGCTTGCTGCACACTTGGGCATGTTGAAGTTGCATCTCCCAGGTCCTGGGGGAGTGCCCAACTGAGCAGGCTGCCCGGGAGGCTGGAGCTGGGGAGGGAGCAGTGCTGCCAAGGCTGTGTGAGTAGGCTGGGAGGAATGCGGGAGTCCTGGGGCCAGGAGGAGAATGACTCCTGGCCTGGCTCTCCCAGTAGGGAGGGGTAACTTCTGGACTCCACTCCCAACTTCCAGACTTGTTTGCGCATTTTAAATGCAACTCCAAAACTAGTCCAAGGGGTGCAATCTGTATTTCCGTCATTCAGGTGAGAGCCCTAACTACTCAGGGGTTAACATACTCTCCTTCATGTCTTCTGTTCCCCTCCCCCTGCTCAGTCTACCTTCCAGCCTGGTATTTAAGCATGTTTTTGAGGCAGGAGACAGAGAGGAGGCAGGAAAGGAACCTCCTCGTGCTGAAGAGACCTTTAACCCAGGTATCTCCTGTTTTTTCCAGCTAGTGCTCTAACCAGCAGGATACTGTGTGAAAATGAACACTTGCAACAATTTCTTCCTCTCTGGCTGTGTTTTTTTAAAAAAAGAAAGTTCACCTCTTCATTTTGTGAAGTATTCTGGGCTCCTGTTGTAGGCTGGGTATGTTTTGAGTACAGGTATTGGGCTCCTCGGGGGTCAGAATGACACCTGGGGTTTTTGAGTCTTCAGTTAGAATAGGCAGGTGACACAGTTGGCAAGATGCTTCACTTTCTGCTTGCAGAGAAGCAGAATTTTTAGAAAACTTTCAGGTTTAAGTGGGAGGTGCCCCTTGGAGTAGGCACTTAACAGCTGCCTGGTTTATGGTTTTGCAATTGCTATACAATTATGTAGGTGTTTAAGTTCTCTTTTGAATGTAGCCTTAACTGAGTACTGCCCTCTGTTAGTGCCCTTGCTCCTTTTCCTGTCTCTTTGCAAATAAGTAAAAAAAAAGATATAGTTACTAATCATAATTTCTGCAATACTTTACCTGATCATCATGTCTCTGTAATATTGCTCATCATTATAACCACTTCTTTCAATCATCCAGCTTGTTTTAAATCTTTGTAACTTCTTTCTACTGAAGATAATTAGATTTAATTTAAGCATAAGATTTTTTTATGAAGTACTGTCATTATTGAACCTACTGCTTTTCATTCATCAACGATCAGAATTTAATAAAGTGCTCATACATTTTACAAAATTTTGTATTTCAGTGAACACTTTTTTTTCCTCTCATTTTTTTACTGTATCCCCTTACCTGTGTATTCTTCTGTTGAGGATGCTGGGCCAGTTCCAACTGTAATGTATTACTTCTTGCTCCATCAAATTAATTTATAGTACAGGTTCAGTGAAACAGTCCTGCTGTTTGAAGGGAGATTGTAGATGTACCTCTGCTGACAGAATTTTATCCGTAAATTTAGATATAAAATATCTCAGAAAACATTGTCAATAATTTCAGCCTAATAGTGTACCTTTATTTTAGGCTGATTACATTGGTCTCTGTTCAGAGAAAATACACTTCCTATTTCCAGTACCTTTTTCCCCTAAAAATTTCATGAACTAAAAATCAGCATGGTAAAATACTAATTTCTGCTTTTGTATTTGGCAAAAATGAAACTAGTGGATGATTTGCCGTCCAAGGCCTGGACAAAATTTGAAAAGGACTTAAGATTTTCCCCTGCAGAAACTTAATTCTCTACATTATTATCAGCATTTCTGCTGCGCGCATAGCCCCTCTCAAACTTCACTGGGGATAGTTTCCATGGGAACCAGAGAATGAGAACTGATGAGTCTTGAAACAGTCAAATAATAATCTTGCTTTTTACCAGTGGGCAAAGATTTACTTCTCCAGTGTTTAATGGAAGGCACTAGAGCTTATTATGTTTTGAAGGGGGGGGGGAGGAGATCTCTGGAAGGAGGCCAGGTCTGCTTTGTATACCTGTAGGGTTCATACTAGCTGTATTAAAAGGGAAAACCACTATATTCTCCTTTGCTTGTAGACTTCTTGAATGATAGAAGGGGAAACTCTCTGTTAAATCCAAACGCTAACAGTCCAGGGAAGATGAGCAGGGAGCAGTGGTCACGAGGAGGTGAGTTGCTTACATGTGTGGCAAAGGTACAGAGCCACCCCACAAATGCAACATTTTAGAGGCTATCGAATGATCCTGCAGAAGAGAGTCCTGGGGATGGCTTTCCAGGTGCTACTATTGACTTCAGAATTGAACTGTCCTGTTTCTTGCCCAATGTTGAATGCATTTTACCATGGCTGAGTATTAGTTACAATGAGGGTTGTTTATTGTGATTCCATGGGAGGGAGCAAGAGTGATGTTAGGTAGTGGATAAAGTCACACTGAAGTCCAATGAGGTGCTCTGCTAAGCTGGCCGCTATTTCGTTGTTACAGTCATAGTCATTGGGATTATCTTCCTGAACTACGGAGAAGAGATGGGAACACCGTGTTTCACTTTTGTAGAGAAAAAATACAGAAAGGATAGAGAAATGTCTGCCCTTTTTTAGATCTGTGATATCTGTTGTGAAAGATGACCTCCAATAGCAGAAGAAAGCAGGTTCCATGAATCTTGCAGCAAAGTTCCAGTTCTCTCCAAATGCCGATGCATAGAAAAGACCGGAAACATATTCCTTACAGAGACTTAAATTTGACCTTGTGGTTTTAATGTTGCACAATTCAAACTTGAATTATAGGTGGGTAAATGGCATCGTATGTTTTAAAAAATATATTTTCTCTTACGCTCATTTTTATATTCTTTACCATTTTGATTTGCCAGTGGTTTTGAGCTTAAGTATTTAATATACACCTTTGTGTAGTTAATTTGTCAGTTTCACAAACATAAATAGAGAAAAAAGAAAAGTGCATACATAGAACATTATTACAGTGTTTGGGAAAACTTTTTTTGTTTTTTTGCAATTAGTTGAAATAATAGATCCTGAGAGATAATAGCTATTGTTATTTCTGGATTGTATAATATATCAAACATAGATGTAATTAATTATTTAATCCAGTGATTAAATTAAGAAATCCCATTTCTGTCTCTTACCAGTAATTAGTATGTTATAAACACTGAAGGCAATTACTGAACTTAAAAATGAAGACTTAAATTTTAAAATATTTTTTCTTAGCTTGTGGATGAAGCTAAAATAAAATGAGATGCTTGCATTAAAAAAAGGGTAAAAATTATTTTTCTGCATTAAAGAAGTATTTTGGAGGGCTTATGAGATAAAAACCCAGTTGCATTACTGACAATATCAAAGAATACCTAATACAGGAGGAGGATGGGGTGGCAGATGAAGCGCAGTTAGGGAATATGTGGGGTTGGCAAACTGTTATGCTCTGTCTTTGGGTCACTTTATTTGGGCACCCTCAGCCATGCGCAAAGAGACTCTGCAAGCAAGAGGTATGTAGTTAAAATGCGTACAGCAGTGCTCATTTTTTTTTCCTGAATTCTAATATCAGATTTCCTACTGTATGTTGCAAAATGTCTTCCTGTTAAATTACTGCCCTGTACAGGCCTGGTGATCAAAGGTAAACACAAGTGTAGAATATTTCCGTGTTTTTAATGCCTAGAAGAGTTTATTCACTTCTTACTGCTTGACTGAGACAAATGTTTACCCAGTTCTTAAATTTGCTACTAGCTCTATACAGTATGCATACCTTGACTTCCAGGAGTGAAGGACATCACCAAAATTCTTCATTCCTGTGACCAGCTGACCTAACTGAAGTTATACTGGGAAAGAGACTGCTCCTTTTCTTTCCTGCAGTCTGCAAAACAGGCTCGCTGGGGATGTGGAGTATCACAAGCCACCAAATGCTAATATTGGTAGGCTGCTTAACACTGTGTTCCCTACTGTTCTCTGAGCTAGATCTCTAATTGCTGACCGCAGACGCTAGGCAGGATGACTGTTACAGGAGAAACTGAAGACTGTTACCGCTGATGAATCATAAATCTGAAGCACTTATTCTTTTAGAGGAAAAGGCATCGGGGCTGCTGCTTATCTTGAAGGTCTGGGTGGCACAGTGAGAGAGAATGTAATGATAATCATATAAGAACAGCAGAAACGGTGGTGGTTCCTAAACATCTGATAGGAGACAGTGGAACAAAGGACAGGGCTGATACAACTGCCATTTCATCACAGCGTGCCCAAATCAAACAGCATCGTTTCCTGGGAGATCAAACAATGCTGCGTGCTTATTAGTCACGAGAGGAGCTCTCTGCTGTTCTCACAAGTCCTCCAAAACCTGTCTAACTCAAGTGGGCGAGGATCAGCCCACCCATGACAAACTGCTGCGGTTTTATCCTACATACTGTATATTATCAAAAATGTTATGTCTGCTCTGAACAAAATGTCCAAGTGTGATAAATGTGGGCAACACTCCAAGAAAGTGGGCTTGTCTTCATGAAAAAATTGTACTTAAAATCAAACTTTAAGTTGGTTAATTCATTTTAATTAGACTAATTTACAGCCCTGCTTAAAACACTCATTTTTTTGTAAATGCTGCTGTCACGCTTAGTGAAATAAATGTTTTGTGCAGATTAGTGTGCTGCTAACTAAATTGGTCTGAAATCACATCAAATTTACAGTGACTTTTTCTAGTAGCTATGGTTATATGCTGTGGTCTTCTTTATACTGGACCCTTAGTTCCCACTGTTTATTATACAAATGTAGGTGCTTTAGGAAACCTTTCACTGAAGCAGCAGGCATCTTTTTCCCCCAAAGAGGGCCTATATTTCTACTAGGCTAGAGAAGGACTTGTGTATTCCTGGCTGTTGAATGTACAGACACACTCTTCTTGAACTGCATGTGGTAGGCCCCGCTGCTGGAATTTATCCTAGTTTGATACAGTACAAGTCAGAGTTAACGATACAGCTCTTTTTATTGCTGAAAATCTTGGTAGAACAATCCTAATAGAGAATTCACTCTTTTGTAAAGTGTACTATCCCAGTGGAAGACAAAACTATCAGATACGGATTTTTTTTCTTACCCATCCAAGGAAGGAATGTTTTCTCAGTAAGTAAACTATGATCTAAGATTCTTTGAAGAAATACAAGCATCAACTAATTTAGAAACACTAAAAATCTGTTTACTGCGTGCTTACTCTCTGATATCATGCTTGATTGCCAGTCAACTTTATTTTACTGTGTTTTACTATTTGAACATCATGATGAGATGAAAAGCTTGAAGGAGCTTTTAAAATGTAAACTAGGTTAGAAAAGGCACTGTTCAGAATGTTGCGAGAATCGTTTAAAAGAAGTTTTTTACTGTGACGTTCATGTCTAATCAATATGCTGGGGCAAGTTTTTATCTGCAGTAGTCATTTTAAATAATAAAAAAAAAGTCTGGTTCCCAGCTGTCGTGGTTTAGGCCTGGTCCTCAAATCAGAACACCAGCAAAGTGTAGAAGCATGGAAGTAAAATTATTTTGATGACCCAGCCAGCCAGGTCTGCCAGCAGTCTTGCATGCTTGTTTATGTAGCCTTGTGTAAACCAGTAATATTTGAATTGTTTATTTAAAGGATGCAATGTATGTTTTATGTTGTCTCTTCCAATTATGCATGGCAAATATATTTTACCTTACAGAAACCTTTGAGGCAATTATTCGAGAATTTGGCAAGAAGTAACTTAATGACCACTAAGTAGTCCTTCAAACAAGAAGTCTCTATTTCTGGAAGTTGTTGAATCTATGAAATGTAAACATAAAAGTGTAAGTAAGCAAAGTTAGGTAAGAGGGGAAAAGAGTAGACCTAGTGTTGAAAAAGTTTGACTTCAGCTTTTACAATGGTGGGAAGCAGCTCAAGAATTACAACCCATCTATCATTATTCCATCTACTGCTTGAACTGTTACATTCCTCTTTCGTATCTTAGGTAGATATTACATTGTGCATGACACATCCCAGGATTATTTTTACTACATAAGCATCACACTTGTTGTACCTGAAAAAATATCAGGTCCTCCTTTTACCATACCACTTCTTTTTTTAAGTCTCTTTTTTCAAGAAAAGAAAGGGCTGCTACACCAGAAGATCCTAGAGCAACTGGCAAGGAATTTGTTCAGGACCAAGTAAAAGCAGCACCCAAGAAACAACTGTGATTCGGTATGTTGGAGGCATAACCTTCCCCAGGACTGCTCTGTTCCTCATTTCACTGAAGTTAAAGGCTGTCTTGTGTTCAGTTTTTGTAGCAGAGGAGTTAGGCCCACAGGAACTCAGCAGATACCCTGGTGATATGCTAGTTAAGCTGTTGCAGAGTGACTCAGGCAGTGCTGACTTAGGCTAAAAGAGGATCTATTCTAATAAGCAGGGTTACATTTTTGTCCTTGGTAACATGCCTGTGACTTATGCAGCATCTGCCAGGGATTTATACTGTGCTCTTTTCAAGGGGCAAAATGTTCCCACAGTGTACTGGGTTTGGGTGGCAAGGTTTTGGTAGTGAGGGGCTACTGTGGTGGCTTCTGTGAGAAGCTGCTAGAAGCTTCCCCAGCGTCCAATAGAGCCAATGCCAGCCAGCTCCAAGACTGACCTGCCGCTGGCCAAGGCTGAGCCCATCACCACCGCTGATAGAGCCTCTGGGATAACATATTTAAGAAGGGGAAAAAAAAAACTGTGCAGGGGAAACTAGCCAGAGAGAGGAGTGAGAATATGTGAGAGCAACAACTTTGCAGACGCCAAGGTCAGTGAAGAAGGAGGGGGAGGAGGTGCTCCAGGCGCTGGAGCAGAGATTCCCCTGCAGCCTGTGGTGGAGACCATGGTGGGGCAGGCTGTCCCCCTGCAGCTCATGGAGGTTAACGGTGGAGCAGATATCCACCTGCAGCCAATAGAGGACCCCATGCCAGAGCAGGTGGATGCCCAAAGGAGGCTGTGACCCCATGGGAAGCTCGTGCTGGAGCAGGCTCCTGGACGGACCTGTTGACCCGTGGAGAGAGGAGCCCACACTGGAGTCGGTTTGCTGGCAGGACTGGTGACTGCATGGGGGACCCATGCTGGAGCAGTCTGTGCCTGAAGGACTGCACCCTGTGGAAGGGACCCACGCTGGAGCAGTTTGTGAAGAACTGTAGCCCATTGGAAGGACTCATGCTGGAAGAGTTCATGGAGAACTGTCTCCCATGGGATGGACCCCACGCTGGAGCAAGGGAAGAGTGAGGAGTCCTCCCCCTAAGGAGGAGGGAGTGGCGGAGACAATGTATGATGAACTGGCTGACCATAACCCCCATTCCCATCACCCTGCACCGCTGTGGGGAAGGAGGTAGAGAAAATCAGGAGTAAAGTTAAGCCTAGGAAGAAGGGAGGGGTGGGGGAAGGTGTTTTAAGATTAGGTTTTATTTCTTATTATCATACTCTGATTTGATTTGTAATAAATTAAACTAATTTCCCCAAGTCAAGCCTTTTTTGCCCATGAGAATAATTGGTGAATGATCTCTCCCTGCCCTTATCTCGACCCACAAGCTTTTCGTTATATTTTCTCTCCCCTGTCCAGCTGAGGAGGGGAGTGATAGAGCAGGTTTGGTGGGCACCTGGCATCCAGCCAGGGTCAAACCACCACACACAAGCACTTCCACATGAACTCTAGGAAGACTGAGTCCAGGACTGTGTTTTGTGAGACTTGTACCGCTACGTGTCAGGCCTTCTTGACCTCTCCAAACAAATGCCCCGGAGAAAAATGCTCTGCTTGCTCCCCCTCCTTGTCTGCTTATTCCTCAGTGGCCCTGTGTACCTAACCCTTGTATGTGTGCATGGGTAAAGAGAAGAGGACAATACTGGGAGCTCTGCTCCCCCTTATATGGGCAAGCAAAGCTATAGGCTTTGTAGTCAAGGGGCACAGAGATGACCTCCTCCTTGTTTTCTCTGTATAAACATGGCATCCCAATGTGAGAGGTACAGAAGCATTTCTCGTGCTGCCCCCTTGCTTGTGTAGGGCAAGATCACTGCCTGTGCAGCAGGATAAGATTATGCCACAGGAGGTACTTAGTAGTTAGCTCTCCCCTGTGGGTTTACTATGAGCTGTGATTAGCTCAACTAAGAAGTAGCAGGGAAAAGGAGAGTTCCGACACCTACCTACTGTGAAGAAATTTATGTCTTTATTTTTGTTGTTGGTGGGGTTTTTGCCACTATACTGTAGCTATCTACATGGGCACCGCCCTCCAGCAGAACTACTGATTTTGGTCTATATCCTTTTTCATTCAGTAAGTTTGAAAAGAGTTAAAAATTCACGTAGAATTCCAGTCTGGACTTCACTGAATTTGTTTGTACAGGCTTGGTTAAAGAAAAAAATAAGCACATAAAAATTAGCACCATCTCTGTAATTTCCCTATTGCCTGCCATTGGTTAAATATACAAAATCAGCTTTCAAAGTGTACCTAGAAGTAATTATGGCACAGCCCAATATTTAAAACTTCTGCTTTTTTAGAAAATACTAGCTTCCATCACCTTGTTACTTTATACTCTTAATTTTGCACAGGTTTGAAATAACAGTCAATTACACCTAAATAAGGTATGTTAAATAAATAAATAAATACAAAATCAATTCCCTTCTCCAGAAGCAACACAGATCAAGCAGTAGTGCATGAGACGTGAACAGCTTTCTGATTAACGTGAATCTCTACATTTTAGAACATTTTAAGGCAGTATAGTCTGCAACAATTACTCTTACTTTAAAAACAGTCTCTGTTTTGTGATGAGTTATGGTCTGCTCTCAGAAGGCATAAAATTAAACATTCTCTTAATCATGCCCGATTAGCACACTAATTAAAAAAATCTAGTTCTCCTCTGGAGTGTCTATTTTAATTCTCCAATTTTGAGCGTTCCATGAAGAACACAGACTGTTCTGTATGTGCCCTCTTTAAAATTTCTTGTGTTACAGATGAATCAGTTAGTGAAGAATTCATGACTCATTCCTACAAAAAAATTTCTTGAACTTCCCCACCTATGTGGCCTGAGGATCATACCCCTACTGAGTTATCTCCCAGCGAACTTTCTCATTTCTTCAGCAAGTTGTTCTTAATTTTCTTTTTGATATTGCATCCGTGAGGACCTTGTTACTCACTTATTGCTGAAATGGAAGGCATGATCAAACTCAAGATTTCTAGCATTACAGTCTGTGACTACAAGGGCAGCTGGTATGTATCACGGGTAATCGTGTTCTGTGGTATAAAGTATTAGAGGTAGTTTTAATCTGAGAAATAATGTTTATCTCAGTAATGGTGTTCATTGCAGATGGTTGGATATTTGATTTCAAGTTCATGCTTTTCATGCTTACTACAAATGAAATGGAGAAGGCAAAAAGTTGAGCAAGACTACATGGTCAGTGATTTCCGCAGTGCTGAATCAAATGGTTTCCATCTACCAAGACAGTTTGAGGGGGAAGGGGAAAGAATGGAGGTGGGCAGAAGGTTGATCTTAATGTGCAATGTAGCAGAAGTCATTCCTTGCAATAAGATGGTTTGATAGAGCAAAGGGTTTAGTGAAAAAGGCAGAAAAAAATAAAGGCCTCAGTCCTGAGATTCTGAATCCCTGAAATTCCTGCTTGCCAGAACCAAATCTTGGTTGCCAGGCTGCAGACTTCAAGGGCAGAAAGGATAAGTGCCATGTATAAATGTTGTGGAAAACAGTATGAGGTTGTTTATGCTCAAACTGGGCGATTTTTCTAAAACATATCTGTATGAATAGACCCATAAAAATTAAGGGGGGGAGGGAGGAGTAGGATGACTTGCCCTTAGAGATCCTGAAGTGACTTGTCCATCCTGTCTTTTGATCATAATAGTTTTTTCTCTTTTTGCTTCATAGTAACGTGTGGTACACAGTGTCCTTTGAAGGATGCTTTACTTATCCTTTTGTGCTACCACAGAACCCCAGTTTTACTCAGCATATTAAAATAAATGTCCAAGTGGTAATATATACATTTGTATTTTTCTAAAATATCTTCTCATTCCTCTGCTTTGCCCCTCCCACTATTCAACATTCTTTCTCATTTTTTGTTTTATCACCAACAGATAGTTTTGCGGGCTATTTGGTCATTTTGCTATTACAGCAGCACTGAATGTGAGCTTCGGAAAATCTATTTAAAAGAAAAATAAGAAGTGTTTTGGGCATATAAGAGCAACGGGAAATGCTCTGGCCAGCAATCAGAAAGCCTGCCTAAAAATAAGTAGTTTATCCTTATGTGTATATTGTCCATATTTCTATCTTTTCAGTATAGGTTCAGCATCCTAAACTTAACTTTCAAACAATCCAGTGCTCTCTGCATTTTGGGAGGTTTACAGACATTTCCAGTGATCAGGATGGTTCAGTATAGGCAGAAAGACATTCCCCACTCTGTTTCCTGGTTCACAATGTTACTGAATGTCCCACAACTTTTAAACAAAATGAATTCAAGGAAGCTGTAGAATGATTTGATGATTTGATAATCTTCATCCTGATAAAAAACAGAATTTGGTACTTTGGTACAATGTAAATTTACAGTAGTTAAGACAGCAGAATTTAATTCAGTGTTTTCTCTTTGCAATGGAAAAGATTTTTTTTTCCCCATGATTTTTTTTCTGGTAAGTTGTCTCAGTTGTCCTTTTAAACATAAAACAGTTAATACAGCAAGCCAACCTGGTGTGCCCTGTGTTCTGACACATAAGTGATTTTTATATTGAGAAGTCATGAGAAGATCTTTGTTAACAAATAATCCATCCATGATAATGCCACCATCTGCTGTCCAGGGAGAAGGGAGAGCAATGAAAACCAGAAAAAGCAAAATCTCAAACTCCCTTACTTGGGTGCAGACTCCCTCCAACAATCCACAAATCTTATTCAGGCATCTGGCAGGGACTTGGCAGCTTTGCAGTTGTGGGAAGTGAAAAATGATCGTAGTTAAACTTACACTTAGCATTCTCTTATTTTTTACAAAGATAGTAAAATAGTAACGTGGTACCCGTTTGCAAGCATGCATCTATGTATAGCTTTAGATAGCCCCTCTAAAGCACTTAAAAACTGCTTAGAACATCATGCATGGGCGAACTGTAGTGCTAGTGAATTTAGGTTTGATCTAAACTCCCACTCTCTCAGCTGTTTCTGAATACTTGGTGCACTGTGTTCTTTATCCTTCTCTGAATGGTACTATGCATTACTAGTAGTAGCACCATGAGTTACTATTACCTCATACTATATTAAATATCCATTTACTTTTTTCCTTGCAGTGAAATAATGAAAGAATTTCTTTACCTGATGAGATTAGTCTTTTCACTGCCTGTATATGGTCTTGTAGAGCAGTTGTGCAAGTATTTGAGTATTGAGTAGGCTCTCAAATACAAGAGACTAGGAAAATGCTCTTTCGTCCTCCCCCTCTCCCACCCCAGTGACTTGCCTGTTGCTTCAGGGGTTTTGCCCTTAGTCAGTCCTCTGTGCAATCTGGGAGGAGCACTGCCATGCAAGCTAATAATTCCCTCGTTGCTCTGCCTAAGCTGCTTCCTTCCTTTTTCTTTTTAAAAACTTCTTTCCCTGTTCCAATTATGAGACAAGCTGGAGCTCCTGAAGTACAAAGTAAAGCTGTTCACTTACAGCTGGGATTTTTTGCAACTGATTAGATGGTGTCTCTACCATGCAACCTTCCCCCAACCGGAGCTGGTGATTTTGTGCCTGATCGAAAAGTAAGACACTGGAGAGAATATTCGTGTTCTAGACAGAGTTTCTGTAGAGATTTAAATACATGTAACTTTATTCTTTCTTTTTATTGGAATCTACATAATACCAGGACACTTACCAGCTAGTACATGATGCATTCCAATATTTTATTGCTCATGTGCCATTGCTTGCTAGCCTGGTTTTCATCATCATAGTCAAGGCACTGGTGGGACTCTTGAAGCTGCCTATATAGAGGCGTGGACTCATGCAGCTACCTTACCTTCTTTTGTTTCAATCATTTTATTCCCTATCTGAAAATTCCACTACTACAGATAAATAAAAAGGGTCACGTTCTTTCGCTCCTCATGCACTCCTTACAACTTCCCTCTTCTCAGATCTGACAGGTTGTTGGCAGTTTTGTACCCATCTGTATGTCCCTTCTGCCTCCACCTCCTCACCATCTATTGCTAAACACTGTTTTCTCTTTCACGTGGCACAGCATGAAACTAACGCAGACTGCTGGGTAGTAGGTCTAAACTAGCTTAGACCCCTGTAATATCACTTTCCATCCTTCACCCTTCAGTCCAGCCCTCTCTCCACCCCTTCTTTACAGCCATTTTTCTAAGATGACAAAATAGTGCTTGGAAAAAAGGTTAGTCATATGTAAGAGGTGTATTACATAGAGCGATGCCAACACAATACAGAGGAAAAACTACTTATATGACCTCTTTATAAAGAATTTTACCGTAACTGTTGAATTTATGCAAAACCCTTAGTAAAACAGTTAAAATTCTGCACCCTGTTTCTTCTTGGTTTTGCATCCCCTCCCATTCACTTCTGTAGCCTCTTGATTTTGGTATGTTTGCTTCTATTAGGCTATCAGACAGCCTGCTTGCAGTACCTGCTTTTGCTGCCCAAACACTAGCACATACAAATATTTAGATCCAAGCCCTACTACCAGCTTATTTACGAAGTGATCTTGTTATTGTGCTAAAGTGTGCATGACTCCATGCCTGAATGAATGAAAATGGTCACCCTTAACAGCAGGCACTTGAGCAATCAATGGCCCTCTCAGATCTGAGTGCCATTCATCAGATGCATCCCGGAGCTCTTCAGTCGCTTTGTCATTTCACAGTAAAGTTACAAATGACCACATCAGACATAACTTGTTTGGTGAAAACGGGTGGGTGGGTTGTGTGTAAATATACCTTTGCTTGGTAGCAAGTCTTGTTTGCCCCTGGTTTAGACAGAAGCTTCTCATCCTGGAGAACCAAGGGTCCGTTGCCTAAACGCATTGTGCAGGTCTATCCCAACACTTGCTGATACAAGTTACAGCTTCTCATTTTTCGTTATTACCGGAAATATGTATTGCATCACAGTAATCGTACCATAACACAGTTTTCCAGAATGAAACCCTTTTCTTGAAGGACGAGAAGTGGAGCTTCCAAATAATGGAATTTTCATTTTCCAGCTATCTTGTGTTCTTGCTCGCTTGCACCTACTCAGCAGGTCAACTGCATTTTTATTAAAGAAGCAAAGTCCTTTTGTCATTGGTCTCACTTTTGGATTTAGCCACTGACTTAACAGTGAAATGACAAGAGGTTCCCTGTGTCTAACGATGCACCTTTTCATTTGTACTTACAGAGCTAACAGAACATAACTCTTCAGAGCAATAAAGAAACTCAGTATTTTTATCCACTCTAAATTGTTTCTCAAAAAGGCATTGAAACTCATCTGCCACAAGTGAGGCATTGCCCCCATCATCCGATAGGGAGAGCCAAAGAGCTTCTCTTTGCTGACCCCGATGGTTGCATTATAATTATTATTTTTTTTAATATTACACACCTGTAATAGAGGTGTATTAGACCCATTATTCAGCATTTGAGTTGTGATCATTCTTTTCTCGGTTTTCCTCGTGGCTTGATGGTTTTGTTTGTGCAAAGCTGGCTACCTTATAGCAGATATTCCTGGGTATTTTTGTCTTGGGCAATGGCCTAGATCCTTCAAAAGCTTGTCTCTTCTGCCTCCTGCAATTTCTTGTTCTGTTTTATGCAAATATTGATGTAATCCTATTCCTCTATAATTCTGTACTGATTAATGTGAGTGTTCCTTCCCTTTCTTAAAGATGTTATCGTAAACTTGTGGGCTTTTATTCATTAATTCTTATGTTTTGTGTTTCAGTATGATGGCACCATTCTCATGTTTCTTTTTAATGGTGTGATGAAGTGGTCACCCTTCTTGATTTCTCTTTCTTTTTACACAAGTGCTTTAATGTTAGGACAGAACTCTTACTTATAGACACCTCTAACTACTATGACCACAGCACAGTGATATGGTTTCTATGCTTTGGCAAAAAGCACAACTTTTTCAAAATAACTGAATATTTTTAGCTGGCCTACGTTTGTTATCTGATGCCATATAGAACACAGTAATTAAGTATTTAATGCTCTTATGCACTAAATTAAACTGACTACCAAATCTAGCTATAAGAGAGAATTTTCACTGGGGGTGTATTAGCAAGACCGTAACTGTAAGGTAAGGGGAAATGTAATCAAAGTACACAGAAGGTAACCCCAGTATGGGAAACTATGTTTGGTTCTATGTTCTGTAAGTGACAGATTACTGTTTTGAGCTAAATATCTGTTTTTTCATTTGTATTTATTCTAATTCCTTGATATTTTTAAAGGAAAAAGGAGAAACAATTCCACAAATGCAACCATAACCAGCCCACATTCACGTTACGTGGAGGGCTTGGGACACAGCTACTATGATATGAGCTTAAATAGAGGCATATGCATCAGCTTCAGGGTGGAGCAATCCAGGCAAATATTTTTCCCGCTTGCTGATAGATTGCACACTGCAAGGCAGCAGTAGCGCGCCGTATTTTATGAACTCCGGCCTCTGTTTCTCTCACCAGGAAACCATCTGTTGCTCTTTCCAGAATGGGAGTATAGGCGCCAAAGTGCCATTGAATTCGAAGAGTCAGTCAGTTGGAAAAGCTGAAGGCCAAACTTGCTGGCTTCTCTTCATGGCACAAACAATTACCTGATTTGGCAAGGTAATGATTACTGAACTCAGTAATCAGATTTGCTTGTGTGTTATACAGTGACAGTAACAAGTACACTCATAAGCTCTGAGCATCAAGTATACTTCTCCGTCTTCTCCCAGTTTTCCTCTGGCTCACTAAGTATTCTTTAAGAATAATAATAGATATTTACCACACAAGAAATACTCTGAGATAATGCTTTTGCACAGACTGGCGAACCCCATTATTTTCTGTATCCTAGATTCTGTTAAGAAAAATCTTCCTCTCAATAGAAAATTAATTCTGTTATAATAAGACAGTATTTCTGTTAAGAAATAATATTATTAAAGTATTATGAGGCTCCCAGCTCTCTCTTATTTCTGCTTTTCTGGTTTGGAATAGTTGAATTAGTAACATTTCCAAGTCTGAATCTTTCTTGTTGATGTTGGAAAGGAGAGTTTTCTATACCATGTATCTACATATAATATTTATCTGATGAATCAAGGTATGTGACAGGTACCATTCACCTTGGAGTATCTTACTCATTTTGTCAACTAATGTGGTCTCTGGGATGTTTCCTAATAATTTCCCCACTTGAATAGCTTAACATGAAATAGGAGTTTTGCCAGGGTTTGATTCTTAGCAAATTCCTGACAAACCGAACATTTAGTCTTGTCCTTTCCCATGGGATCATATATTTTCTGCAACTAGCTGGCATCATTCTAGCTAGGCTGGTAACTAATAGTTGTCTGTGTTTTGCTATACATTCAGAGTTCAGTATTGAGGGCCCATGAGAGAAAGCTGTGTGAAATACAGCTCTTTGGACCATTCTTAAGATTTCTAACTTTGAATACAGGCAAAACCACTATTTCAATGTAAGTAGTTGTATGCAGTGTATAATTCATATCTTTCCCTTTTAAAAATTCTATTTTACTCTTGCCATAACTGTGCATTTCTTGAATATTTTAAAAGCAGAATGTTTAAGAATGGATGTGATAGTCTCCTTACTGTAACTGAGAAAAGTCTTTCACTAGTTTGAGTTTAGGCCTTCATAATGCTAATATTTGCCTTTCTGATAGACTGCTAGAACATGCAGTTTTGTTATCATTAGCAGAGATTTTCTTCAGATCTTTCAGGACAAAGTTCTTTTTTTGACGCTATTCTTAAGCTTTCAAGTAGTTTGACATGTTCTATGTAAAAACAGCCCAATCTTCTGAAGTTGCCAAATTAGTGATATTAATGAGCTCCCATTTTTAACTATTAATGGCTTCCTATAGAAAAGAATTACACTTACTGCAATCACAGAGTGCTAATGTTTGAAACTAAAGGTTAGCAACTCATTATTACAGCTGTTCGCTGTTTATTTTAGTCTCCTGCTACCCTGATGCAGGGCAATCCTAACCTGAACATTCCTTATCTGCCAAAATGTATGTATCTTGTTCAGACGAGATCTTTTTCTTTAAACTGGATTATGTAATAGGAATTCATGCTTGAGTGTTAAAAAATAGAACTCAATTCTGTTTATGCTGTGATATGTATAAGGAAGAGAAACCTCCTTCCCACCAGTGGTTTGGCAGGATAGCAGATAGAGGCTTTCTCAGCCAAAGATCAGAACATGTAAATAGTTTCCATTTGTATGAGTACATACAGATATTATCTTGCAAGACTTGAAAGACACTGACAGGAGACAGATGATGGGATGACTTTCTTCTTTTGCCTGAGCCATGTGGAAAAAGTTGCATTGCTGCTCTGCTGCGCAAATAAATCGCTCTCTCAAAACCTGAGCGGCTTAGAAGTACAGAAGTGACTTAAAACAACCGATCAGTGACATCCAAGTAGTCATGTTTGTAAGTAAATATAATTCACACATCTAGAATAAACAGAAAATCAATTCTTTTCAGTGTTGGAGGACTGCATCAAAACTGGTTTTAAAAGATACTGAGTATAATTTAAAGTGATGCTGTCAGGTTAAACAACTTGGGTCTCTCTCCCTGTCATATGTGCAAATTTAGAATCATTTGAATGGAGTTGCTACTCTGGTGCAAGTAAAATGACAGTCATGCTCTATCATATGTAAATATTAAGCTGAACAGATTTTAAATTCCCATTGGTTGGGAAGCAGAGTAATTCCCTAACTTCAGTGAAGTTACTCTGAATTTATACTAACATAATAAGGAGGCCCTCAGTCTCTTATCTTCCCTAAAGTATGCTGTGCAGCATTTTAATGTTGCTCAGGAATTAACAGAAATGTCAATCATGCTTTAGCGGAACCTAAAAATACTTTCTAGTCAAATGGATTGTCACAGAAATACTGAAAATGTAAAAGGACACACAATTCTGATTTTTATAGTTGGCTGCATGGCCATGCTCAGATCTGAAGAGTCTGTCTTGAAGAGTACCATACCAATTGGAACAAAATACAATTTATTATCCTACAGACTATAATAACATCCTTTAACATAGTGACTGTGTAAATAAGGATGTAGATGGAATTTTTTTTGCAAGTGATTAGTAAGTTTGAATATCTTATCTTAGTTTGAATATCTTATCTTAGATCATATCTTAGATGTCAGTGACCAAAGTTGAACCCCTAAATAAGGTCCAAACTGTCTCCGATTGAGCAGCCAAAATTGCCAGTAGTTTCTACAAATCTTGGCTGTTCTGAACCTGAGGTGGTATTGAAGGAACGTGAAATTATTAAAAATAATTTATATTGTCTGCTTGAAGGTCTCTGCTGCCTACTTTAGCACATTTAAGGAGAACATAAATGTAATATATTGTCTTTCTCATTGTGGAAAAATTGAGATTTCTTGTGTACTGGTTTCTACCAGCATCAGTGAGTCGTCTTGTTTCCTTACTTTCTACTAAAGTATAATATAGAGATAGTTTGTACGATTCCGCCATGAAATAATACAAATGTTTTCTTGGGTACATTGTTTAAAATATATACATATATATAACGGGTCAGAAGTGGCCATTTTGTTTGCAAAACTTCTGTCAGAAAAAGGATTTAATATGGCTCTGGTTATGTAGATATGGTAGTGGATACTTTCTGCATTATCTTTACATAATTAGATGTGAATTAGTCTCTTAAAAATGGCTTCAATTGTTTCAGAGATTGTTTAATATTTGCTTGTGCCCTTTTTTTTTGCTTGTGTATGTGAATTACAAAACTCTTCCAGATACACATCTGGTACATGCTAAACTCTTACACCGCTCTGCATGCTTAGCTGAAATTCACAAAGGAAATAAAATGTTTAAATTTCTGCTTTATAGCTCTGTTCTTCAATGGCACTTGAAGTTCTGTTAACATATTTTTATCTTCAAAAGTCAAGCAGCTCTCTAAGTTTCTTACAGCTTCACGTCTACAAAATCATACCGATAGAAAGGCACTGCCAGAGTTTGGGCCTCAGATCTGGTGCATTCTCTGATGTTTAGAATTTAATAGGGAATGTCCTGATCAGTTGTAATATTTTTAGTCCTGGTGCAGGGAATCACCTGTAGGGCTCATCGCAAGCAGCCGTGAAACAGTTGTTCCCTCATTCTTCTGCTTTGGGAAACGTGCTCAGACGGGGAGCTATCTCTAACTGCTTCTGAAGCTCAGGTGCTGCCTGCTGAGGTCCTTGCTCATTACAGACCTCAGCAGATCTCCTTTTCTCCCCACTGGGCTACCCTGCATTAGCACGGCAATGCCCAGCGGCTCTGAGGGCATCCACAAGCCCCCTGTCCTCGGGCAGCGATGGCCTGAGGGAGGCCACGCAAAGCACCAGGACCGGCTTATTGCTGGCGGTGGAAATGCCCTCGCTTCTGTTCCTGGCCTCTCGTGTATATATTTATATCAAAATGCTGGGTTTCAGTCTGTTTGATGAGATTTGTTGTTTGCCTGTCAATATTAATGTGCTGGTTATTCAGACTTTATTGAGGCAAGCGTTTTGAGCTGCATACCCTTGACACAAATTAGATTAAGTAGTGACACCTGTGAACAGTTAGAACAGCATATAGTACCCATGCTTCAGTCTCATTAAAACCCATGAATTAAGTTTGTGAACCTATATACCTAATGTCTTTATTTGCAGTCACTCCTGCCTTGATTCTGTATGCGTAATAATTAGTTTTCAGAATTTGCAACGTACATCCCCAGGCCATTTTCTGGATATTTATGCAATTAGTTTAATGAACTTTGCTGAGGAGTTGCTATGTGATTAACTGTCATTACCTTCTCGGATTGCCAGTTTTACAAATTACCAAGAGATTTCATGTTCCGCAATTAAGTTTTTCTTACTCGCTGCAATAAAGCCAAAACATTTTTTGTTGTTTTCAGGGGGTTTTTTGGTTTGGTGGTGTGGGTTTTTTTGTTTTTGTTTTTTTTTTTTTTTT
>NW_009646966.1:3429844-3430180 GCF_000708025.1 Charadrius vociferus | reverse complement strand
TTTTTCAGGGGGTTTTTTGGTTTGGGGGTGTGGGTTTTTTTGGTTTGTTTTTTTTTTTTTTTTTTTTGGTGGTGAACTCACCCAGCCAACGAACAGCCAAGGCACGCTGGTTGTGGTTGTACTCCTGAGGGTAATCCGCTCTCATCCTCCCTCACTGCCAGCAGTTGCCGGAACGGGTGACGGTCACCGACTCGTTTAGCGGTTTGCCCGGGTTCGGTACCGGCACGTCGCTCCTTCACGTAGGCTGGCTGAAATGGCTTAATACCGAGGGGGAACGGCGACGGGTAAGGGGGGGGAGGAATACGCTGGGTGTCGGTATGCAGCGAGTTCTCAGCG
>NW_009646966.1:3419689-3428473 GCF_000708025.1 Charadrius vociferus | reverse complement strand
GGTCCGGCCCGCGGGTCCGTTTCTGCGGCTCCGCCGTGGGCACCTCCAGGTGCTAAAACCGCTGGATGTGACAAGGGGCGACTTTCTCTAATGGGGTTTCACTTTCTTTACCGTGTCAGCTGAGGATGTCAACTTTGGGCGCAGTTTTTCTTATTCCGTTGAGCTGCTGTTTAATTTTGCCTTTCTAAGTGTATTATGTTTGATGGTATTCCTACCATTATGTTTCTCTGTGAGAGTAAGGGTTGCCTCGCAGTGCCTCAGGGAAGCAGAACCATCATGTTTGCATGAATTACTCTATAGTTAGATGTAAGTAACTCAGAGGTTTGATTTGGGGATTTTTTTTTTTATTATTATTTTTTAGAAAAGTCCCATACCACAGAAGTAGTGTTATTTTTCTTGTCACGCTGCCTTTCCTTTGCATGCATGTTTGTGGCATGATACTTTGTGAACGGTAAGATGTGATAATCCATTCTTTAACTATAGAATCATGTTACAGATTGCAAATTATGCGACAATTGATTTGAAAAAGTTTGTAATGACAAGTTTTCACGTGTCTGTGCAGTGTTAGGTTGTATTTTTATTTTACTATTTTTTGTAAACACATCAAATAATGGTAAGTTGAAATTGTGGGTTAGATTTAAAGACGTACAAGTATCTAACGTGATTCAGAAAGCCTTCCTTTCTATTGCAGGTTAAATCAGCCGTTGTTCTTGAGAGTCCTCAGTTGTGCTGCTTTGTCAGAATTGACTGCATGTTTTTAGATACTTGCCTCCAGATCTTCTGCTGAGCATGGCCCTGCTGAAGGGCAGTGCCCCCTGAGAAAAACACTCTTCAAGCAGAATCTCAGCTGTGACAGACTACTGAGAGCAGTACCACAGAAACTATGTAAGCTGGTTTTGTGCTCCTGGAGTAAACATGATGAAAACAGAGTCTTCAGGAGAAAGATCAACCCTCCGAAGTGCCTCTCCTCACAGGAATGCTTACAGAACTGAGTTCCAGGCGCTGAAAAGCACCTTTGACAAACCGAAATCAGATGGAGACCAAAAAACGAAAGAGGAAGGAGAGGCCTCGCAGAGCAGGGGAAGGAAATATGGCTCAAATGTCAATAGGATTAAGAACTTATTTATGCAGATGGGCATGGAGCCCACTGAAAGTGCTGGAGTTACCCTTAAGACCAGAGGGAAGGGTGGCCCTCCATCACCTCAAAGACGAATTAGGCCCAAAGAGTTTGTGGAAAAAGCAGATGGTTCAATTGTAAAATTGGAATCATCCGTCTCAGAAAGGATTAGTAGATTTGATACTATCCATGATGGTCCTTCCTATTCCAAGTTTACTGAAACTCGGAAGTTGTTTGAGCGAAACGCTCATGAAATGGGACATTCGAATCGCTATTCTCCAAAGAAAGAGAAAGTCGTTTCCAATGAACTTCCGGATGAATGGTGCAGCTCTAAGTCTCACAGAGGTAGCACTGATTCACTGGACAGTCTTAGCCCAAGGACAGAGACTGTCTCTCCAACTGTGAGTCAGCTCAGCGCAGTTTTTGAAAACACTGACACACACAACGTAATCGTTGTAGAAAAGTCGGAGAACAATGAAGAGTACTCTGTAACTGGTCACTATCCACTAAACCTCTCCTCTCCTGTCACAAATATTTCCTCCCCAGTTGCAAACCTTGAGGGTTTCAGCCCTTTGAAAGATACCAGCGCGTGGTCTCCGCCAGCCAAACAGAGTACAGGCTTGGTGTCCCCCGAGAACTCTCAGCAGAACAGCACACCTTCAGCACTGAGACAGAAGACGTCCACAGGCACTTCGGCAGGTTCAAGAACAACTGAAGAAGTAAAGAAGAGTACAGAGGCAAGTGCTGATTCTGTTGAGAGCTCTGCGGCGAGTCAACAGGAGTCGGTCAGCGTGCTTGACAGTGAAAGATCTGTGGACAGCTGTACTAGGAGTAAGTCAAAAACAGAGACGGAAGTTTTGTTGCAACAAAAGGAGAGGTCAGAGTATGCAGAGGGTATCTTTGATAGACCCGAAGCTTCAGAAGTACCAAGAAATGCAGCTTCAGGTGGTGACTTTGCCACAGATGCTGTTTCAGACGCTACCGAATCCCGTTATGATGAGGCGAGTGAAAAAGAAGTGCATGAAGATGTGAATAATTTTCAGAGTTCCCACGTGTACATGCACTCTGACTACAATGTGTATCGGGTACGATCGAGATATAATTCTGACTGGGGAGAGACAGGTACAGAACAGGATGATCAGGATGACAGCGATGAAGATAACTGTTATGAACCTGATATGGAATATTCTGAAATTAATGGATTGCCAGATGAAGATGAAATCCCAGCCAACAGAAAAATACAGTTTAGCCGTGCTCCAATTAAGGTAAAGTTTCTGTGTTCTTTTTCTGCGGTTTGGTTAGTTTTCAAATGCAACTTTATTTGAAGTAGATTTTGATAGCTGATCTCATCTCTGAAAAGATTGCAGAGGGTCTTTCGATACACATTTTTATTACAGTCAGTCAGTGAGCATAATCTTAAACGAATTAAGGAAGCTGAGCTCTGATGAGCTTGTGTCATTTCCTAGTCTACTTGATGGCTGACTAAGCTAGCAGAAATTGAGAATGACAGCTGGGTTTGTGAAGTTTTGAGAATTTTAACATGCATGTTTTGACTTCTATGACTGAGCTGTAATCTCATGGTGAAATGTAGAAGTGGGTATTTGGTGGCCTTTGTGATGCTGCTTTTTTCATTTGAAACCACAGCTTCTTTAGATCGGATTGCTTTTCTTCAGCTGTCATCGAATGTTCTTTAAAGTTCCTGTATTTAAACACTGTGTCATGAAATACAATGTGATTCTGTTTCAGTGGTAGAGGACTCTTAATATTCTGCATCTGAGTTAGTATCATCTTTTCTAATAGCATCTTCACTTTTAAAAAACTTTATTAAACATTAATATAGGTATATCTAGTATATCTCAGTGCTGCAGAAAGGCCAGAGTCCGTTCACTGAAATACCTAATGAAGGGTGTGTTTCTTGCAGAGCTTTTTTTTTGTTTCTTTTTAAGTACCTTGAAATTACAGCTAAGAGTGTTGTTTCAAATATTTTCAGTTCTGGAAGGAATACCTAGTCGTGTTTTGTTGTACCAGCTTTTCACTGCTGAGTCTCAAAGTGTAAAAGTATTTTACTTCTGAGTTGCTTTCCATGCACACGGTATCAAAGGGACAATTCAAATGGCTCTTGAAAGAGCATAGATGGTGGAGTACTTGAAATGTAAACATTTTAAAATTAACAATCTGTAATTGACTGTATTTGAATTGTGTGAGTTTAGTACTGAAAAATATTAAATCAACAAATGGAAGTTTCACTATCAAACTTGAAGTTATGTGATTTACAAAATCTGCGTTCACACCACCCGTGCTTTAAGTTAGGATAAGATGTATATTTGTATTAGGACATTTTAATCTGAAGGAAGCAACCAGGCTTTCACATCTGTTTATTGGAGGGTGGAGGGAGGGGAACAGCCTTGTGTTCTTCATGCTTCTAAAAGACCATTTTTTACACTGAAACAAAATATTCTGAGCCAAGATAATGGATTTTTTTGTTTTGTTTTGTTAGTATTTTATTCAGGCTTGCGTCATGGACCAAAAATTCTAACAGCGTTTGTGCTCCCTCTAGGTTATTCCCATAATTAAACTAGCTGATTTTCTTTAATTTTTTTGGAGATGAAGTAGAGAAAACTTTTATTCCAAAGGATTATGAAAGTTGTCCCCCTAACTGCCTTCCCCCTCAGGCTCTAACAGACAAGATGATGTCCTCATCTCAAATATCTACCAATTATGTGCAGAGGTTTGTTTTATCATATTTGTTAAGGTTCCAACAGATAAGGATTCAGAAAGTGATTACACTCATTTTGTTCTTGAGATGGTTGGATTTTTCTACTGTTTCTATTTTGAAAGAGCTAACAGTGACATTATTACTTCAGTATATTGCTGTCGTCTTGTCTGAATCATGCTGTTGTGCTATAAGAGTTTTGTCTCATTTAGTTATAAAATTTCTCTTCTCAAGATTTTCATGCTATGTTCATTTCAGATTACTATTATCAAGTAATAATAACAGTCCATCGGGAAAATGCTCTAAAAGTCATTTGTGTAAATAATAAAAGAGTACATTTGTCATGGTTTTCAGCGTAAAGCACTCTTAACAAGCTTATCCAAAGTAGAAGAATTGTTGCTTTAATTATTTTAGCATCTTCGTTGTAGATAGGAAGAACGTAGAATAAAAGCTGCATTGAGAGAGAGCAGTGTAGGAGAGATTGGGAGGTTTGGGAGATGCCCGTGTGATTGGTTTTTGTCCCGGCTGCCTTCGGTGCATGCAGTCTGTTAGTCATGTGGGCAAACAGAAGTGAGACCATGTGGAAGGCTTGCGCTAAGAGGAAGAAGCGCAACGAAAGTTGTGGAAAATTAAAAGCTGCTTCTGGAGCCTTCCTCCCTTTTCTCCTCAGCACTCTGTAATTCCCTCGGCAGTGTCAAGCAAGGTAAGCTCAGGCGGGCTGCCAGCAGCATCAGGTCACTGCCCGGCCACGCCGCCACGGGCAGGGACCCGGAAAGGGGAGCTTGGAGAATCCCCTGGTGGGTCCTCAGAGGCTATCGAGTCTCTCGGCTCCTGTGCTGCCTCTCTGACAGCACTGCCGGATTGGCACACCGCTAGCAGATCGTGAACCGGCTCTGGCAAGTGGTTTCTGCCCAGCAGATAGGTACCAATGAGCAGTGCAGAGGGCAAAGGGAACTTGTGTTCTGTCCCTTTGCACAATGCTAGCGGGCAAATTTACCTGGTCACTTGCTTCACCTGCCCGTTACATGGAGATGATGCTTGCTAGCTGAATAGACAGTAACTATTTAAAAATTTTTCTGTTCTAGATAATTTTGTGCGTTAACAGGCGTGACTGGTTTCACTGATGTTTTCCCGAACATCCTCTCGTGCACAGCATAACTGAGAGAGAGGAAAATAAAAAGCAATGTTGGAATATTTTCTGAACTGTGGAAAACAGATATGTCTTTATTAAAATGAAGCAATTTGTTCTTAACTACTCGGCTAGATAGTGGTGTGAAAAATCCAACCCAAACTCTAGCTGTTTAGTGCTGATTTCACAGTCCCGTACCTCCACTCTCCTCCTGCAGGTGAGCTCTGAAATAATTAACAAAATTGGCATTTGAATGTGTAATCTGTGAAACGAGTGGGTAGTTATTGCCATAAAGTTGTTACGTGAAGGTCTCAACAGGTTTGGATAAACATCTTTGAACTATTTTTCTAAGGGATTTTTCAGGTAGGCGTGTAAGAAGTAAATGGGAGGAGTGCTGAGACTGAAGAGCAAAGAGATTTCAGTTACCACCTAGGGGGATCCTTTCTGTCCCTTTAGGGGAAGTGCTGTGGACTATGAGAAGTAATGATGTATAGGCAGAAGTATGAATAAATAAAATCTTACTCATCAAACTGATAAAGATTGAATTCTGCCCATTTACCTAGCAGGAAAAACCCCAGTTATTGAGAAACTCACTATAAAGAGAAGGATTCAAGTCAACGGATGCAGGCAGTTCTGCTCTGTTACAGTCTGTAATTTCGCTATCACAAATCCCAAGCTCCACGGGCCATTTACTCTGCTCTAGTATTATGGGATATGTTTGCTGTTTTCGTCTCTTGTTGAAAGTCCCTTTAGGAGTAGGTGGCTGCCCAGGGGCCATTGCAGGCTTGAAGAGTTTCTAGGTATTTGGAGTGTGGCATCACTGACGTGAGCAGTTGTGCGTGTCTGTGGGACCTTAAGTCAGCTTGGCACCATTCAGTAAAAAGCCTAAAAAGGCCCAAGAATTGGTGCGGGGAGTGGGCATGAATGTGTTGCTAACCAAGGGATGTGCAAGTTGATAGAACAGTTGATATGTTTAGACAGCGATATGGAAGCCTTCATCAGCACTGGCACGTTCTTGTGTTGAGGTATTGTGTTTCTGCTCTGGGATAGAACTGAAACTCTCCAAGGCAAGTGTAAGAGGTGAAAAAGTTAAGTGAATGAGATGAGGGGAAAAAAAACCCTGGTTTTGCCAGGGATACACTTCTACAGAAAAAAAAAAAGCAGATACTCTGTGATTTATTTGCCTTTTGTTAAATTTTGCAGGGTTGGGTTTTATGCTGCTTCTCAAACATTGCAGGCTAATTGGACAAGCTTTGTCACTAATGCAAAATTCATTAGCTCATGGCTTTCCACACTCTACCAAATGGAAATGCTATGATTGTCGAAATCATGGTCCTTTTTGAGCCACGCTTTCTGCATCCTGGACAGAATTAGGGTGGAATAGTAACGTTCACCTCATCTCCTCTCTCCAAGTCCAGAATGTCTGCTATCTTGATAGCTGACGGCTGCATCTTCAGTTAGTGCCGTATTTCTGGCACCGGGTACGTGTTAAAGCATTTAAAGCTGTTAGCAGCAATTGATATCTCCTGCTGAGCCTCCTTTTGCGACTTTCTGCTCTGCTGACTCGGCCCTGTCTGGCTAAGGGTTGGAGAGGGTTGGGTGGGATGTGATCAGACCGTATGGCAGACAGCGGGTAACTTGTGGTGCCATGAGGGGTTTTAGCCCAAGCTGCTGCTGCAGTTTTCAGGGTTCCGTAAAGCTTCCTTAGGGCACAGTGGTGGTGGAAGGACCCCTCTGAGTTTTAGGGTAGGTGGGAGAGAGTGTCGCAGGAATGGAAGAGATATAGCAAATGGCTCTTCCATGCTTCAGTTAATTCCATACAAAGGGATTACGATCACTAGTGCCCGTTCCTTGTATGTTCTTCCTCTCTTTTGTCATGCAACATGACTGAATCACGTACCCTCCAGCATTTCACTTTTCCAGATTGTGTTACATTTACATGGTCTTCAGGAATTGCAATCTTTGCTTCTCTCTCTCTCTGAGAGTTTGAAGAGGTTTTACAAGAAGTGCTGTGACTGTAGTTTAGTGTAAAATATTAATGACATTTATATTTAACAGTTGTTTTCAAATTTCTTATGAATTATATGGTGATTTTTCTTATTAAAAATCAGTTCAAGGAGCAACTCTTTCTTTGGTTATTCCTCATTTCTCTCACTAAAGTGTATTCAGGAATGTAAATAGTGGCGAAGAAAGAATCTGAAACAATCTGAACCTGTAATTACTTTGGAAATTTTTATTCTCTAAAATATTATTCTTTGTCTGGTAAGCATCAAAATAAAGTATGCTGGAAACATGTTCAAGTTTTAGTGTTGAAATAGAGAGCATTTCTTTGCCTGATTGGATATTTAGTATAGTTTTTACCTGTTAAAATATTGAACTATTTTGGATCATAGAAGTCATAAGTGAAGGTTACCCATCCACAAGCAGTGTACAGTCCCTGACTTCAAACTTGACAACACTTCTATTTATGTTTTACGTAAGTGAATGCGAAGTTGGATTTAGGTGACCTCCAGATCTCACTTCCAACCTCAGTGATCCTATGATTCTATAAATGAAGTAGTCCCAGTGGGCGTTAGGACACTTGTTGAAGGTGTATGTGGAAGACAGGACTTGCAGAAAGATCCTGAGGGTATATTAGATTTAAAATGTTTACAGAATCTGAGAAATTAATCTACTTCTGAATGGGTTAATTAAGAAACCTTACAGATAAATAAAGATATGTAGCATCCTTCAGAAATTACTGAAAGAGTATTTTCCTTTCCTTAAATTTGGTTCTTTACTCTAGCTCCTGTGTCCGTGCTTTGTTTACAGCATTCGGAGTGGAAGGTAGTTTCGGCTAAAGCATGAAACTAGATATTAAGTAGGCTTCGGCTTTGTTTCCTGTAGTGTTGGATAAATCACTGAACCTTTGTGCTGGTATTTGAATTCTGTAAAATAGGCGACAAGTTGGTTATTAATTCTATTAAACTCGACTTGTGAAGTAGTTTGAGATACTGAGCTATTGCTTGGGTAGCTTGAAATGTGCATTCTGCTACATAAAATGACCTTATACTTTTTTTCAGGTATTGTGAAGTATGGGAGATTCTACAGACTTTAGTAGTAAAATGTGTTGTACTGCAGGGACTGTGATGCTAACTTTGATTATTTGTAAAAGTTAATCATGTAAAACCATGTTCTTTCTTCTGGTGGGAGGACATACAGAGCGTTTCTGGGACCTGGTCTTTTATTTCAGTTACATTTGTTAGGAAAGGTCGGGTTGTGAACGGCAGAACCTTTTATATATATTTGTCATTGAAAGGAACGGGGAGTAAATATTAAGGATTCAAAGACTGGATGCTCTTAGATAAAGAACAACAGTGAAGGGATAAAGCATTCCAGAACAAGTTGCTATTTTGGTTATTAAAAGGCAAGTCTGTTCTACATGGTTGTCTCGTACGTGAAGTATATTATTGAGTTGGAATTGTATACTTTCACTGCATGAGTATTTCACACAGTAATTTCAGATGCAAAAGAGTTTTCTTGTTTTCAGTATGCATGGAATTATTGGAATACAGTAGATGTAATAAAGTTATTTGCCTGCCACAATATGCTGTGTAGACTTTAAGCCTTGTATAGGTCATAATTTCACTAGTAATTCTAGGGGCCAGTTATTCCTGGATGCAATGTTAACATGCAGTTATTGAACTAAGAAGAAATAATGTTGCTTTAAACTGGGTTTTATAAGCATTGAGGACATTCTAGAAGAGCTGTTTGTAGAAACCTAGTTTGTATTGAATAATTGGCATCAGAGGTTTATGCGGTTTAGATTAAAAGGAGTTTCCAATT
>NW_009646966.1:3370155-3419670 GCF_000708025.1 Charadrius vociferus | reverse complement strand
GGAAATAGTTTGAAATTAGTTGAACCAAAGAGCTAAGGGAGCTGACGGTAGGGTTCTTGGAACCTCTTTGATTCAGAATTAGAAAAAGTGCGTAGGATTTGCATCCCAAGAAAAAGCAGAACACACGAGCAGAATAATTGCAGACCTAATCAGAAGAAAAGCCAGCCAAAGAGAATATCAGAAGCTAGCCAAGAACTTGCAAGGAGTGGCAAAAGTGGCTGTTTAAAAAATGAAGACTGTCATAGAGTTCAGAAGTCTTAAAGTGCAAATAAGATTTTGCCAGAAGTCAAGCTGAGTTTGACCTTGTAAAGGAAAATAATCCAAGTAGTAAAAAGCTATTTATCCATTAAAAATGAAACAAGAAAGGAAGTTGGGTGTTATGCAGTGAGCATGAGGTTACGATTAGAGCTATCACCCCCAGTTTATATTAATATTTTGGCTTCATTTTTGGTGCAGTTGGTCATGTTGAACATGGAATCAGGACTAAGAGCGAAACAAACGTGTACAGGTGAAAACTCTTAAAGTGGAAATTCTTATAGTGAAATGAACATGAAACCTAGAGGTTCCTAGTGCTCAGGTTTGTAGGGGGCTGGGTGAGAGGTTGTGTTTTAGAAAGTCTTGTAGCAAACATTTCAAAACAAACAGAACGCTGTCAAAATAGAGATGGTCTTAAACTGCAGAAGAACAAATGCAGTAGCTATTTTTCAGAAAGTAGAGAAGAGGTGGTTCTGGCAGCTTGAAAATTATTAATGTCTTTTTTTTTTCTATTGCTTTGCTATAGGAAAAAACTTTAAAAAGAATCAAAGGCAGGGAGGCAAATGGAAAAGTGGAATACATGTAAATGAATTTATGAGAGGTAGCATATGTCAGACTAAAGTAGCATCTGCCTTTGATAAGATAGAAGACCTTGTTAAAAATTTCAGTAGTTCTGTCTTGAAAAGTTGGAGCATGCTAATGACGCTTGCTTTTGACGGAAAGTGGGGAAGCCTTATCATTGCATAGGATTACAGTAAAATATGGGGGACTGGGAGGACTTGAGTAGTGGGGATGGATTTATGAGCTAAGAAGTTTCACGGTAAACTAGTGACTCATTTGTAGGGGATGACAGCTAAGGAGAAAGCCGTTCTGTGACTCGCTTGCACAGAATGACAGCAGTAACCCACGGTGCAATGCAGCTGTGAGGAAGGGAAATGGCATTCTAGATACATGAAGCAAAATATTTTGGTAGCGGTAGGGAATTGTGAGTGTCATTTTATAACTCGCTAAGGAGACTTCATCTGGAACGAGTCTGGTGGATTCTGCTTACGGCAAGTGAGTTTGCAGGAAAAGCTGCAGCAACTTGCTGCTCTTAATCTGTCTTTTTCTTGGTTAATTCTATCATAAAATGGGGGGTTTAAGAAATTTATCTTGCTCAGTGAGGGATGACAAAGCCTGAAAAAAGAGCATAATTGCATCTCTGGTATATTCATAAAGAAAAAGTACCTGAAGGCTAAGGGACAGTGTTCCCCTTTTAAGGTGGAATTGAACATTTTCCAGCTAAGAATAAAGAATTATAATAGCAGACAATGACACAGGCAATGTCCTTCTCTTTTCCTGTGTTCCTAATAGACTACTATATTGTCTAACAGTGTCTTTTAATTCTGTTAAGAGTTGGAATTTCTTTCAGCACCGTTGAACTTGCACGCCACAAATAATCTATTAAAAAAAGTACCTGACATTCCTGTAGTTAAATGCTACAAAGCGATAGCTGTTATTCCGCGGTGTCCATTTTTATGTAGAAAGTATTCTAGTGAGAGCAGAAGCTAATTTGACTCACTGGAGTTGATTCGAGAGACCTGTCAGATCACTCAGATATTTCCATATGATAAAGTCAGTGGAAGATGTAAATGCAGAATTTATCTCCGGGACCTGTTTGCCTTGTGATATTACACATGCAGCTGTGCGGCTTAGTTTATGCACATCTGTAACTTTTTATGCTCCTCTCTGCAGTTTCGATCTGCCTCAGTATTCAGTGTATAATCTCAAGGGCATAAGATGTTGGTTCACATTGAAAGGATATCTGTTAGTATTCAGACTATGCTGCATGTAGACCTATTGCCTTTTATTTGATAAAATACCTGGATTTCAATTTTACTATTAACTTTATTTGTTTAGAAACAATAAGCTATAGACGCTTTTAAAAGTCAGCCTACCAAAATCCTGTCTAATTCATCTAGATCATGGCCTTTATGATAAAAAAAAAATCCCAGCTTCTAATCATCTTTACATCTTTATAAGCTTGCAGTCATCTTTAAGATGGACTCCGACATGTTTAGATACTGACATATTTAGTTTCTGTAGATATGTAGATTCTGACATATTTAAATATTTACCTCTTAGCTCTACTTTCCTAGAAGCCCAAAGATGCATGTTCATTAATGTCAACTTGGGTGATTGTCCAGTAGATTTTATTGTGCATGGACTGCTCAAACAGAATACTCAGAATATTGTAATACTGTGTTTTTTCACAAGGGCAAACCGGAAAGGACTCATGAATCTGGAGATTTAGAGCACTCTTGAAAAAGCTGGTAATTTAGAAGTGTGGCAAAGTGCACTAATGCAAACGAGAATGTTTCAGTATGGTATTTGGGAGCAGGAAACTACCAGACCATGTAGCTCTTTATTCTTCTTTGCTCAGCCTTTTTCTTTGAAGTAGTTGCTCAGTTTTCTCCCCTCTATTAATCTGGTGGATTGACTGAAAACTGTCACCTTGATGTTTTGCACATTTCTTTCATGTTGATATTTAAGGTAGGAGGAAGGAAATACCATTCATCAGAAGAGTTTTTTTCTTTTTCCCCTTTTTTCTGTATGGCCAGTAAAGCAATTTCCAACCTTAACAGCTGTAGATCCAAAATAACTGCTAAGACTCACTGAGGTTTACTACAAGTGCATGACACAGTCATTATCAGTAAGTCTTGGCCATTGAAAAGAGGAAGTTGTGCTTGACCAACCTCGTAACCTTCTCTAATGAAATGACTGGCTTGATAGCTGAGGGGAGGGCAATGGATCTTGTCTACATTCAGTTCAGTGGGGCTTTGGACATAACGTCCTCGTAGAGAAGCTGATGAAGTAGAGGTTGGATGAGCAGACAGTGAGGTGGATTGAAAACTGGCTGAACAGAGAAGTGGGCAGACAGGAACCTCGTGAACTTCAGCAGGGAGAAGTGCAAAGTCCTGCACCTGGGGAGGAAAAGCCCCAGGCACTGGTATATGCTGGGGGCCACCCAGCTGGAAAGCAGCTTTGCAGAGAGGATCTCGGGTCCTAAACTGAACATGAGCCAGCAGTGTGCTCTTGTAATAAGGAAGGCTAATGGTATCATGGGCTGTGTTAGCAGGAGTGTTGCTAGGCCAGTCAAAGGAGGTGATCCTTTCTCTCTGCGCAGTGCTAGTGAGGCCCCATCTGGAGTACTGGTTCCTGTTCTGGATTCCCCAGTACAAGAGACTGGAGAGGGTCCAGTGAAGGCCAGGGAAGGGTCTGGAGCATCACTCCCATGAGGAAAGGCTGAGAGAGCTGGGACTGTTTAGCTTAGAGAAGAGAAGGCTCAGGGGGAATCTTATTAATGTATATAAATACCTGAAGGGAGGGTGCAAAGAAGACAGAGCCAGGTGCTTTTCAGTGGTGCTAGTGGCAGAACCGGCAGCAATGGGCACAAACGGAAGCACAGGAGTGTCCCTCTGAACACTAGGAAACACTTTTTCCTGTGAGGGTGACTGAGCACTGGCACAGCTTACCCAGAGAGGTTTTGGAGATAATCAAAAGCTTTCTGGACATGGTCCTGGGCAGCCGGTTCTAGGTGGTGCTGCTTGAGCAGGGGCATTGGACCTGATGGCCTCCAAAGGTCCCTTCCCACCTCAACCATCATGTGGTTCTGTGGCTTCATTTAAATCAGAAAAAAATTATTTTCCTGATAGAGAACTTTCAGAAAGGAAGCAGCTAAATTGCATTCAAGATGAATTATTTTAATTTTGTTATTTGTAAAATATACTAAGTGATCTCTCATATTATTTATCAAATTGTGAGAAGACATGGTTTTGCAAATCCAAAGGTGATGCAGAAACTCCAGTACGTTTTTTCTGATTGTAACAGTTAACTTGGTTTAAATATATATGAATATTTTAACAAGAGCTCACTGAATACAGCTTGAATTGTTACCTGTAATTACAGTGGAGTGGGGTCAAATAAGGATTTCCGGAATGTAGAGGCTTTTTTATGTGTTTTCCTTCCCCTAAAATACATGAACATTTCAGTAGGGAAGTCCTGGTTGTTTATGAGTTGTCATGAAGCTTTATCCCTTCTTTTTCAATGACTATAATTTAGATTTAGTTGTTAATTAAAATCTGAGTATTAAATATTGTGCAATGAGGCAGACGGGGCTTCACTGTAGAACATGGTCATTATACTGAATTTTCCTGGACTTTAAACAGTTATGAAGTATCTGTAAGATGCAGCACTTTGCCACTTCGCAAGGAAAGCATAGGGAAGAACTGCAGCTCTGTCGGCTGGATGGTACCTTTGCTGTTTGGGAATAGTGTGTCACCTTAGTTGGTGATATAAGTGGGATGACTTTCTTGTGTGTATGTACATATATTACCCCTAACAGACAAGTTTAGTTTAAGAATTGATAGTAGCCTTTTAATGTTTCATGTTAATGAGAACCTAGACCTACCACTGTCAATCAAAATAACTATCTAAGAAAGGAATTTTTTGGGGGGGAGGGAGGGGGGAGTTGTACATATTTTGCTGTATTATAGCATGAGCAGATTGACCTAACCTTATAAGTACCATTTAACAATGCCAAAATATTTGGAGGAAATGTTTACTATTGGGAAAATATTTACGATTAAGAGGAGAAATTAAAAGCAGCCTGTACAAAAATAAAACTGTTGAGGGGTAGCATTCATTTGCAGCAGAAGCAAAGGCCACTAGAATCTCGCATGTAGCAGTAGCTGAAGTCTGTATTGCTGTTGCTGTCCTGCGGTTGGGTAAGCCCTATTTGGAATGGGGATGTGAGCTAAATACTCAAAAGCTCTGGTCAAGCTGGCAAATATTTCCACACTGTGCTGTACAGCTTCAGCGCAATCTCAGAATTATGCACTTCGTAAAATGTAGTGAGCTGCTATCATTGCCTGCTTGATCTATGAAATCCTTCCAGTAATGGTGGAGAGGGATGTTCTGCTGATTTCGTAAAGCTTGAGAACTCCCAGAAGAGAGGCCAATGTGTGTTGCTGAAGACGACCAACAGCAATATATAAAACATCAGAGAGATTAGTGGGAAGTTTTTTGAGTAGCACTTCAAATAAATGGATTAAACCAGAAAGACAGCGCGTTGTATAAAGTAAATTGTCCTTCACTTTTTTGACTTAAAAGTGGATCTGTTAAAACAGGCCTCCTGTGCCCATATAGAACTTTTATTTATTTTATTTTCCCAGTCCAAGGGCTCACTTGTCTCTAAGCCCTTGAGAACCCCTGTAGTTAATCCATGCCATTAAGAACTGCACATTTCTGAGCTTGGAGAAAGCTGGATTTAGCTTCCAGCAGCACAGCGATGAGAACTACGGGGTCTTGGCCCGGGGGCTGTGGCAGTGCGGTGGAGGACTCCTTGCCCGGCCGGGCGATGGGGTGGGAGCGCAGGCTGAGCCGGAGCCTCGTCAGCAGCCAGCACCCTGTCCTGGCTGGGTCCTGCCCCAGCTTTTGTAAGCCAGTGCGGCTGGTACACACTAGCACAGGACTTCTGCAGAATTTAGGATTCAAAGGAGCTCTGGGGCAGTTTTGTGGCGTTTTTCTAAGAGCTAAGTGCTTACCACTGCATCAGTAGTCCCACAGTATAGCATTAGCTGAAATATGCAACTGAACCCTTTCTTCGCTGTTTTGCCTTAATTGACTCCCTGATATCTGAGCGTTGTTGTCTGCCTTTTTTAAAATGTAGTTTCTGGTTGTCTTCTCTTCCCCCCTCCCCTCCCTATTGATTCTGGCCTATTGCCAGGCTGCAGTTAGTTTTGTTGATGGCTTAGGACATAATTTCCTTTTTTATCCTCAGTTTTCTTGTTTTCTGGGGCTACGTACTTGACATTTTGCATTACATTATAAAATAGGTAAAAAAACCCCAACCAACAAACAGAAGCTTCTTTTTAAATTGTCAGGTCATGAATTTTTGTCATTGTTTTATGTAGAGCATATTCAACACTCAAAAGACTGAAGGATTTACTGTGGTGCTTTTTTTTTTAGCCGAGTTTATTTTCGTACAGCATTATCTTTGGTGGCTTTAGTTTGCTTATTGTATTTTGTTATTTGTCATAAGTAAATAATGTTTGAAATTTATAGCTTCATATCCATAGAGGCTCTGTAAATGCTGATTGTTCTCCAGTTGTTCTTGTTCTCTGCACAGATCTTTCTGATCTCACACTTTGCTTTTAATAGCTTGCAGCTTTATTGTGTGAGACAACAAAAGCTAGATGTGCCATATGTTCCAATGCAGTTTTCCTTAAACCTGTGGCTGACACCTGAGAGGAGAGGAAGCATCTTCTCTGGGCCGTGTTGCGTGGAGTATCTCCTTTGCTTGGCCAACTTATAGGTGGATCTGCTGCCACTGCTTTTTAGAATATACACTTGTACGCCTAAAAAAGTAAGAATTAAAAGAACAAACTGATTTGTGTATGCAGATACTTGACTAATAAAATGTTGCAGTGGTAATTCATCAAAAGGCTTTAAAAGAGAAATGTTTGTCTTAAAACCCCTGTGGTTTATTCTTTGATGATAAACATAATGTTCTCGGGGGTGTGGGGCTTGCTTTAGCTGCAAGAATTTTTGCAGTGCAAGGTAAACCTGCCAGGAGGGTGTAGCAAAAATGTCTGTTAAGGATAAGCATGGCGTGACTTCTCTCTGGTATAAGGTATTTTTTGTTCTCTTTTAAACAAAGTGGTACTATAGTCATGAAATACTAGATCAAATTCTTTCTCTTTTATTAGCACTGGAATTCCAAGATACAACATCACTTGGTGACTTGCTGAATAATAGTTGTCTTTTAATGACTGACTTGGATTACTTTACTGTGAAAATGAAGGTCAACATTTTATCTTTTGTCTCACTATCTGAAAAAAAAAACCAACACCAGAAGCAGAGGAAAAGGAGGACTACCCCTCAATCCCCTTTTAGACCTCAGATTTGATTAAGTTTCTAAGTGGAAAAAATACAATTGTTGAATAAATTGCATTTAAAATATCTTACTTTGAATCAACTGCTTCTGCTAATATCCATATCCATGTATTTGGTTCAGACATCAGTGTTACCATCAGAAATAAGATATTTTGGGGACTCCCTGACATTTTTCAGTCTTTTGTTATGCTGCTGTCGTGAACTTGATCAGTAAGTGAGCTTAGTAGTACTGATAGCAGATTTTCAGGAGTTACACCACTGTCTCTGATTCAGTTCACTGAGTTTGCATTCAAGAATTCCTGACGGCACATGATGCGGTATCAAACTGAACTATACTGTATTATACTATGCAAACTATACTGTACAAGATTGGCAGATGACAGTGCTGGAAACCATCATGACAATACCACCGAGTCACGTGTCATCTTCTGCATCATTTAGTTCGTCCATAAGGAATAGAAAATAAGGTATCAGCATGCACTGATAACAGGGCAGCTGGAGAGACATGATGATGGCAATGACCTGAAGAAGCACACGGATACTAATTTTTCTGTTCTTACGCCGCATTTGGCAGTGATGAACAGAGTGGGCATCAGGAGAGCTGCAAAACTGACAGGCAGCACTTCCTTTTCTTATGTGTGTGTGGCAACAAGTAAACTCAAAAGAAGCAAAAATGAATGGGAAAGTTTGAAATGTACAAAGCTTGAGAGTGGTGTAGTATCAGTAGCCTGGAGAAGAGAAGGCTTTGGGGAGACCTTATAGTGGCCTTCCAGTACCTAAAGGGGGCCTACAAGAGAGCTGGGGAAGGACTTTTTACAAGGGCTTGTAGTGATAGGATGAGGGGGAATGGCTTCAGACTGGAAGAGTGTAGATTTAGATTGGCTATTAGGAAGAAATTTTTCACTTTGAGGGTGGAATTTTTCACTTTGAAGGCACTGGCACAGGTTGCCCAGGGAAGTTGTGGATGCCCCATCCGTGGAGGTGTTCAAGGCCAGGCTGGATGGGGCTTTGAGCAACCTGGTCTAGTGGGAGGTGTCCCTGCCCATGGCAGGTGGGTTGTAACTTGATGATCTTAAAAGTCCCTTCCAACCTAAACTATTCTATGATTCTATGATTTTCATATTAAATCAAAACCACAGCACTATACCAGCTACTAGGAAGAAAATTAATCTCTCCCAGCCAAAACCAGGACAAACATCTAATCAGCTAGAAGAGAGCAAACCGAAAAAAAGGAAGCTACAGCAAACTATCTGTGATGAAAAAATTAAATCTGAGAATTGTGGGGAGTACTGACCTTTACTCTTTGCTCTGACTGTTTTCCAAAAAGCACCTAGCCCTGGAAATTTCAGCCTGTTCTGCAAGCTGCCTAAACCGGTGTGCTGACCGTGTAGTCTGCTGTCTAATTATACTAAGTACTGGTGGGATGGTCCCTTCATCCAGTTACAAAGATCATGTCAGAAAACGCTTACTTCAGGTAGATTTTGTAAGAAAACAATGAACTGATGCTTTTCCGGGAACAGTTTCAATATCTGGTGGTATTCAGAGAAATACAAAGCTCCTTTGATAAGACAGCAAATGAGTTAAAGTTTGTAACTTTCAGTACATTTGATGCATAACTAAAAAACAATCCTGCGTTTTTGGGTGACAGTTTATTACAAATGGCATCAACTTCGTGAAAAAGAGTATAGTGCCTTCAGTTGAAAGCAGTTCTTGAGATTAATTACTAGTCAGCAAGTCTCCTTTGTGATTACATCACGACTCTATAAGCTGATCAAGGAGATGCTCAGAAAACCTTTGGTACTGCTTAACAGGGTTTCTTAATTGATGATCTTGCAGTGCATGTACATTACATCATGAAGGCTGGCAGCTTTTTCAGGTGTGTTGCAAATCTATAATCAAATTTTAGAAAATAGCTTTGGCTTATCCATGCAGTTAATAAAAGAGCTTGGAGAAAGGATAACCATTTTTGGAACACATGCCTAGGAAGGGGACTCAGATGTCCCTCCATCATTTTCTAGGAGAGCGCCTGCCTAAACATGCTGTAGGTTACATTGTGTGTTCTTCCACCCTTTGTGTTGAATGTGGGACCAAAGAACCGTCTATATGGAAAGAAAGGGATGCGTCGGCTTGCAGCTCTTATTAAGGCTGTAAGCTGGAAGAAGTCAGAGAGTCTTCTTAATTACTCAGTAAATTGATTCTTGACTCTGGGCAGGGCCTTGGTCGATGTTTGTGGAGCATCACCCCTAACGCGGCTTAATTTCTCTTCAGATTTTGTGGGGGTTTTAAGTGTACAACTCCAGATTTTAAATTTAGTCAGTTTTCCTTTGACCAACTGATAAGACCATAAATACTTCAGTGGATTGTGGTCCCCAGTTAGTGATAATAGTGTTTGTTTCTCAAACCAGACTCCTCTTTTCCATCCTGTTTTCTTCAATCACAATACCCGTTGAAACCTGACTTTTTTTTAGGTTGTCTCTCCCATTATGCTATTTGAAAGCGGTGGCTGGGAGGTGACAAAGACTAACGTTTAACTTTACTACTCTAAAGCAATATGAGTGTGGCACATAATCCCAAGAGGGGGAAAAAAAAAAGATAAATAAAACATTAATGAATAAAGAAGCTGGGATAATTTAAAAACCAGTGTAACCAGGATAGGCTTTCTTATTCATGTCTTGAAGCTGCCCTGGTTTTGATATAGTCAGGGTCTTATCGAGGTATTCACTTTTTGACTAGAATGTCTCTTTGTCTGCATAATGAATATAAATGAGCCCAACAGATAACATAGTAGGCAGAGAGACAGTCAGAAGAAGATGAAATAATTCTCAGCTATGCAACTGGGATTAGTGGAAGAGAGACGAGTAGAACTGAGACCTTCAAATTTTAATAGAAAATAAAAAATGTAAGATTTAGATAACTGCTTTTTGGGAATCTTATGATATTGATGAATTGATGCCATAATATTACAGTTCAGAAGGAAAATATTATTTGCCTTTGATGATGTGTGCTCACTGACCTACAGGTAAATGAGGTACAGGTGAAATCTGGGGAAGGAGCCAGGAGCTGCAGCTACCCGTGTTGGAGCGCTTGCCTCCTGCCTGTACCGCTGCTCTGTCCTTCACCATTTGGGTTTGAGAGAACTGTGCGGTCGTCAACATCTCCAAAACACACCTCCCGCATTGTCATAGCTCTTTACTAACTGTGAAACCAAGTTTCAGAAATTAAAAAAAGGTAGGTAATGTGTTGTGGACAGAATTGTACCTCAAGTGTAACTCTGGCTGACGAGAGTGGGTTTGTTGTCAAGGATATCTTCAGCAGAACTGAAACTGAAATTAATACAGAGGAAGTAAAAGAAAGCGCCTTCAGCCTGTGCTTTGAGTTCCTGGTGTTTTTGTGACAGTGCTGACTTTCTTCTCTGCAGCACTCCAGTGTGACTTCATACTTGTTTGAAAATACTGTCATGGGTGTAATTCTATGCTTGGCCAATAGAAGTAGGAAATGAATTACAATTCCCAGAATCTGTACCCCTTTCCTTTGTATAACGGTATCAAGCTATGTCGAGGAAACAAAAGAGATTTAAGAGTCAGGGGACTGCCATGGGGAATATGTGTATATAGTGCTGCAGCCAGCAGTATAAATTAGGTGTACCTGAATTAAAATTAAACAAGGCAGGTTGGTACCAAAAGCAGTCTAGTTGTAGCTGTTTGGTGCTCAATAAAAGACTAATTTATTTTGCAATGTAGTCATATACTATGTCTTATTTTATGTGTTACATGAAATAAGCCAAGCAAATTTTCCTTACTCAGGCTGCCTGTCCAAATGCTAATTGCTGATGGATGGTTATAGAGTTTGCTAATAATTATATATTCCTCACAACAAGAGATTGTGAACTTTTATTTGATGCTTTCACGGTATTTTATTTATGGTAATTCAAGGATGTAGTTTAGAAAGCTTCCAATTTGAAGACAAAATTCCTTTCATGATTTAATTGAGTATCTAGGACCCTGCGTGCAACTAAATAAATACGTGTTCTCCATATACCAGAGGACACAAGCGCAGACTTCTGGTAAGCTTTTTTTCAGAATGCAACATTTGAAGAATCAGAGATGTTTCTCTTGCAGTTGGAGGGGATGGCTGGTTCATCTTCATGTCATTCTGTAGAGGCAGCTGTATGTTGTTTTATGTCTTTTACAGATGGTGGCCTTTTTTTGTTTTTCCTGTGGTGGGTTAAAGCATGTTTACACACGAAGTACAATGACTCTTCCTGTGCTAACCTACGACTGAAGGTGCTGGGAAGCTCGATGCAGAGATATTAACCTAACAAAATTATTCCATCCTATTAAGAAGCTCTCTGGACTTCTAGTCTTTTAAGTATCTTACAGGATGATAAGACCTAGGTGGTTTTTGTGCTACTGTGTGCCACAGACTTTGATTTGATGTTTTGTTTCTGTTTTGCTAAATTGTGGGCAGATGTGGAAGGACAGTAGAATCCTGCTGTTAGCTAGATGCAAATTAACACCTCCCCCTAGTGCAATCAATTCTCCTTAGCCAAGCTAAAAGTTTGCGTTTTGGTGTGTTGGGTTTTTTTTCTCTCTGTGTATAGCTTAAGGAAATATGTTCCTTATTGTGTTCTTTAAGGAGTTTTCAGAGTTATTATATGATGTGGAGGATTTTGTGTTTGAATCTACACAAGATATTTTTGCCGTTATGTGGGGTTATCTTGCTGCTGAATCAACCCTTTTTCTGCTACTACAAATTAAGAAATTAGTACACAAGAAGCATGTAACAGCATAGGAGAATTTGATGTGATTTGGGACTATTTGCACTGAGTGCAAAGCTGTGCAAAGCTTTATATTCTTATTTAAGCAAAGTTTATATTCTTACAGAAGCCCCCTGAATTTTTGCAGCAGGTGATGCTGTTTCTAGTTGCGAAGCAGCTTACCGGATTGAGAAGTATTTCAGATCTTACGAGCTGGTCTTTTCTCTCCCAGGTCTTTTCAAAAGCTTTCAGATATGCTATTGGAGCGCTGAAAAAGAAAACTAGCCGTTTCCCACAGTATAGAGTAACAAAAGTCAGTCCATTGCATATAATATGCCATGGTGATGTATTTAAAATAAATAAAATAAAATGAACTACCCAATTTAGGCCCTGACACAAAGACAGACTTTGTCCCTTATGTGTCCCCCCGGTGTTGTGGTCGTGGGCCCTGGCTGTATGTCAGAGTTTCTGTCCCATCTGGGAAACAGCAGATGCTTGGCAGCAACTCCTCATGTTTTCCAGAAAGCCCCTCTTCCACCTCCGCAGAAGAAAATGGTCCTCTCCTCCCTGTGCTACTGGTGGCAGCAGACTGGGAGGAACTTTCCTGTTTTGCATACAAAATAATCTTTCTTTTTCAGACTGCCTGTGTACGCATAAGCATGCCTTCAGTTCAAAATGTCTGCAAACATATTGTTCATTTTTTTTGCCTTGAATTCTAATTGCAGTGTGGATTGATATTGCAAATTGATATATAGTGCCATTTGTGCAAGAGGAAAAAGCGAAAAACACCTAGAAGGCACTATGTAAGGGCAGCTATTTTTATTTCTCTGTTATGTTTTAATTTGCTTCAAATGATGGGTTTCTCTGTGGCTGAAACACTCACACCTTCCAGTTTGCACAGTCAATTTAAACATTTGCTGAATCACGGCATCCAAATTAAAAATTGCAAATGTCAGGTACTGTATTTAGTGATACTTAAGTCTGTACATACGAATTAAACAGTTAAGTAAGAAAAACATTTTGCTGTGTTGTTGTCTAACTATTACTAAGGATTGCATTGCCTAAAGCTCTAAAACCTGAAAAAAAATAATCATCAGACTTCAGAAGTTCAGTGTTGTTGAGTTCACCTATTTTCAGCGGCATTTGTTGTGGAACTTAATTGGGGACTTGTGAAGGCCTAAACCTCACACTTCAGCTGTCTCCATAGTTTTACTTTCCTCTGGCCCCCCCTCAGGGTTTCAGGCACCGTTTAAGAACTTGCAGTTTAGATGTTAAAAACACTGTTGTAAATAATACTATTCTACTTTGTGTAAAATAAGTAAATCTTAGGCTTATCTGAATAGCTGTGGTTCAGCAACTTCTCTTCCATTTCCGCACAGTACTTTCTAAATTTCTTTAGTTACTTATCACCCTGATGACTTTCCCCATGGTTAGTCCAGTTACCTTGGAAACCAGTTTACCCACACATGTAATCTCTGAACTGATTAAATAATATGTACTGCTTGCAAATCAATTTGAAGAAAGCTTTCTCCTGTCTTAATTGAAGAATGTTAATATCTTTGTTTCAGAAGTATCAGAATTTCAGAGGATTTTTTAGCTTCTATTAAAATGTTTTGCTTGTTTTTCATTTAGTCCTTGAAAACATGACAAAGAAGATTAACCTCGTGGTATGTTTTGAAAAAGATGTAAATACCTCTTACAACCCACCACTTGCCAATATAAAAATTAAAAAAAAAACAACAGAGAGACACAAAGCTGTTTGCTAATGGCTGAGGCTACATTATGCAGCTGTTGAATCAGCGTAGTAGCAGAATGTAACTGCATAATGGCAGTTCAGAAATGTCTTGTCCAGTTGTGGCATGGCTCTTGCACAGTGCCGCAAAGAGATGTTGAACACGTAAAGCTTCTGCCTCTGCGCTGGTGAGGAGGGCGGGCTGTGCCTTTGCTTTGTTACCCACATCAGTCCAGGCTTCCTTGGAATGAACTATCCTGAAAGCAGTATTTTTCTTAGCAGTGCGCCCAGGTGGCCAAGAAGGCCAATGGCATCCTGGCCTTTACCAGAAATAGTGCGGTGAGCAGGACTAGGGCAGTGATTATCTGCCTGTACTTGGCACTGGTGAGGCCCCACCTCGAGTACTGTGTTCAGTTTTGGTCTCCTCACTACAAGAAAGACACTGAGGTGCTGGAACGTGTCCAGAGAAGGGCAACGAAGCTGGTGAGGGGTCTGGAGCACGTGTCTTAAGAGGAGCAGCTGAGGGAACTGGGGTGGTTTAGTCTGGAGAAAAGGAGGTTGAGCTGAGACCTTATCGCTCTCTACAGCTACCTGAAAGGAGGTTGTAGTGAGGAGGTTGGTCTCTTCCTACAAGTAACAAGAGGTAGGACAAGAGGAAATGGCCTCAAGTTACACCAGGGGAGGTTTAGATTGGATGTGAGGAAAATGTCTTTACAGAAAGGGTTGTCAAGCATTGGAAGAGGCTGCCAGGGAAGTGGTGGAGTCGCCATCCCTGGAGGTATTTAACAGACATGTAGCCGTGGTGCTGAGGGACATGGTTTAGTGGTGGCATTGGCAGTGTTAGGTTAATGGTTGAACTAGATGATCTTAAAGGTCCCTTCCAACCTAGACAATTCTATGATTTTATGATTCTATAAGATATTAAAAAAAAAGAAACAATAAGATACTATTTTTTTTTCCCCTTTAGCTTTTCCTTTAGCTTTTGCTGTATACTTGCTGGTATTGTGTTCCTCTCCACACTATTACAATTTCATTTTTTAACTGACATAACAAATGAACACTGAAAGTTGTCTCCAGTCTTGCGGGCACAACGTAGAAACATTGATTTTTCTCATTATCTTCTGGTAGTTTATTCTAATGCTATCAATATTTATGATTTTTTTTTTTTCAGGTTTTATCTGGAACGTGAAAGTTGAATAACATCGTTCAGAAAATTAGAATAATATTTTATTTTCAATATAAACTTATTTATCTGTTATTTCTGGGGATCTTTCCTGAAAATTAAACTATTGATAAGAGAAAGCTCTGTCTCCCACCAGACTTCATTGTGGTGTCAGGCTTTCTAAGCAGAACTATCTATGTTTTTGTCTTTCAGCGTATTTGAGATGATGCTTTTTGACGGTTTATATAGCAAAATCATACATTGTGTGACACAAATTATTTTTTACAAGTAATTCATAAATTTTAAGCATATGCTGAATTGTGGTAAAAATATTTTATTTGCGGTGATACGATCAATAGTTGATCTGCTGTTTTCTCATTTATGTTTTTTTCAGTATAGTCATCTGCCTCTCCCTCTTTTTGACACATTCAGGTCATTGAAGCATTTCCTGAGGGTGGTCAGGGCTTTCGTACATTGTTAGACATGTTTATTCCAGAATTCAGGTAACAAAGTTTCATTTTGAAAATTTATATAGAGTCAGAGAGTTTCTAGAATTTTCAGTAGGATTTTTTTTCCCCAAAGCTTCATCAAATTTACAAACTGCTTAATGGGAAGGAAAAACATTAGAGAGCAGGATTTATATACTTAGCTGGAAAGAAATGCAGTTTTTCTTGTTTGATTAGTCTACTTACAGTTACCCACTAAGATTCTAATAATTAGAGACCAAAGATTTGGGGATAGGATTTAAGACGGAATTTTGTTAGAGTTCATAGAAAATCTCTTGAAAAATTAAAATGTTGATGGAAAGTGTATATAGAATCTATTGTGATTGATATCTTCTTATTTTTCCCCATTCCTCTGGGAGCAAATAAGTTGTGAATTGCATGACTTGTACTTCTTTGTTACTTGGAAAGAAAACAGGGTGCCTGAAATCAAGAGAAAACATGCTATAAACTGAAATGAGAGATTCTCAGTTGGTGCAAATTTACCCTGAAGCAGATTTAACTATGTTAATTTTTATCTACTAAAGTCCTGATTGCAGATGTGTTATTTTCCAGTTTTTTAAAAGAATTTAAAAAAAAAGCAAGGAGGTCATCGGGCATAGCTAGCACAGATTCACCAAGGGAAGTCATGCTTGGCTGACCTGCTGCCACCTACAATGAAACTATTGTCTTGGTAGATGAGGGAGAGCAGTGGATATTGTCTTTCTTGATTTCGTTAAGGCTTTCAACACTGTCTCCCATAACATCTTCACAGAGATGCTGATGAAGTGTGGGCTGGATGAGCAGACAAGTGAGGTGGGCTGAAGACTGGCTGAATGGCTGAGCTCAGAGGCACAGAGTCTAATTGGAAGACAGTAACTAGCGGTGTACCCCAGGGGTCAATACTGGGCCCAGTCTTGTTCAACATCTTCATTAATGATCTGGATGATGGGACAGAATGTACCTTCAACGAGTTTCCTGATGACACAAATCTGGGAGGGGTGACTGATATGCCAGAGGGTCGTGCTGCCGTCCAGAGGGACCTCAACAGGAGAAGTGGGTGGACAGGAACTTCATGAAGCTCAACAAGAACTGCAAAGTCCTGCACCTGGGTAGGAACAACCACATGCACCAGTACATGCTGAGAGCTGCCCAGCTGGAAAGCAGCTTTGCAGAAGAAGACCTGGGGGTCCTGGAGAACACCAAGGTGAACAGGAGTCAGCAATACGCCATTTGTCTGTACATAAGGAAAACCTGTTTTGCTGTGAGGGTTACTTAGCACCGGTACGGGTTGCCCAGAGAGATTGTGAAGTCTCTGTCCTTGGAGAAACTTAAAAGCCATCTGGACTTGGTCCCGGGCAACTGCCTTTAGGGGGTCCGGTTTGAGCAGGGGGGTTGGACCAGATCACCTCCAGAGCTTCCTACCATCATCAGCCATTCTGTGAATCTGTGAAACTTATTTGGAGCATTTCTGTAACTTCAGTCTAAATAGATAACAGCAGTTTTTTTTCCTCCCAGTGCCGTAGAAGTGTAAGTTAGGTAGCAAATTGGGCAAACAGGTCGCGTCAGTGAGTAGGTTGAAAGCAGAGCAGTGATGCTAGTGAGAAATTACTGGATAGACATTCTCAAAAGTTGAAGAATATTTGTTAGTGATGCTGACCAAAAAGGCAACTGTGGAGGTAGTCGATTGTGTAAAATTTGGAGATGACCTGGAAGATTGGTGTAACAGACATGAGATTACAGTCAGTCATATTGGCAATGAAATCATGTACTTTTGGGTTTATGACTGAGACCTCCTGGAAATTCAGGAGAAAGGAGGAAATACCTGGATTCACAGTTTATTGTAGGACTAGTACGATTAGTCTGTTGAGGCTGTGTACAAAGCCGTGTACAAAGCAAATGTGTGTTTAGAGAGATACAGTGAGATATTTCTAGTACAGGTAGTGAAGCGCTGGGAAAACCTACCTGAGCGGCTGTTTACACTTCCAATGTCTTGCATTTAAAAAACTTGACTTTGCACTGGAATGAGCGAGTGGACAGAGCTGACAGTAATGGAATCCTAGAGAGCCATGGCTGAATTTAGGATGGAAAATGGAGGATAGTTGTTAATACCAGACCAGTGTGCCTTGAATCTTCATATTGGGGTAGAAGGCATAGAAATAGTATTAAGGCAGGCTTCAGTAAATTTGTGAAAGAGATTATAAAGTAGCCCACAGGAGCAGGGTTTGGTCTGAGAATTAGAAAGGACCTCCTGGTTTCTGTTCGTGTTACAGTGTCTTAAATGAAATGTCTTAGCTTCTCTCTGTGTCGGATCAAGCCAGTGACAAAAGAAATTAATGCTTGCAAAAGCATGCTTTTCCACTTCATTTTGGCGGGCTTATCGCACAAGAGCTATGGATTTTTCTAACATGTTAGAACGGACAAACTTGTCAGCTGTAAAATGCCACTGATATCAAGTATAGTTCTGTTTGCATAGCAAAGCTCATTCTCTAGGAAAAAACTACAGTAGAGCTATCCTGCTTTCTGTTGGAAGAATTAATTAAATTGAACGGAGAAACCTGGAACCTGAGATTCTGATGTGATTGCACTAGCGGATGCTGCCTCAAAGTACAGGGCTAAATACTTCAGTGCAGAGCTAGGCACCTTGCCTTCTTTTGCTGCATTCTTGCCCATATGTGTTTCTAGGCAAATGCATCGTGAGCCGAGGCAGCTTTCCATCGTGAACAGCTGATTCACAGTCTCTCCAGGTCACAGACAAGCCTGAATAACGAGAAAAAGAAACCCTGTTAGTAAAGAAGGAAGGAAGTTTTTCTTCTTTGTTGATCTTTCAGAGTTTTCACATATTTATGGGTCGAGGTGAGTAAAGCGTCTCTGAAGTTCATCCAGTACCTTCGAGTAAAGCGTCTCTGAAGTTCATCCAGATGTAATACCTTAATTTTTGATTGAGATGATTCTAAGCCACCTAGGTTTTATTCTGAAGTACAGAAAAAAAAAAGCCAGATTGTCAAACAATCTATCTGAGTGTTACCTCTCTAAGAGTAGATACAGTAGAAAAGTAGGTAAAAGCTGATGTGAGGTAGTCACCTTCAAGTTTATGGTCAATGACAATCTAGTCAGTATAGTCAGTGTAATTAGTATCATCCTAAAGGACAGGTCTGAAACAGATGGATGAATTAGTTTGCAAATGAGTCTGTTTCTTCTGTACATTGACTGTGTTTACCTTAGCTATTAAAATACTGAAAATTAAAGAAAACTGAACTGTGACAGGTCGCCTGAGATTGACTCTGCCATTACTTGACAGTTCATACCATTCTGTAAGCTGAAGACGCATTAGGGCTCTGTTTTTAATAGCATTTGTAACTAAAATAAAAGTACATGCTGTAGAAACACCGTCTTTCTCCAGGGTTATTAGATTCAGTATCTGGATACCTAAGAACTCAAAATTAACATGGACTTTTTCAAATTATGTCATTAGTGACTCTGAGCCTTGCTTTTGAGTCTTATATCACAGTTGTGTTGAAAAGATAGTTTATATTTTCTTGTTCTTGGCCCCTACCTATTAAATTCCTAGGGTTTCGTTGGAAAAGTATCTCTTAGTATATGACCATCATTAATTATCTCAGATATGCACAAGGAGATGGAAGTAATGTTCTACTGCACTTTTCTAAATGCCGATTGCTTGTTAGAGCAATCACATCAGTGGGATTATTACACATAGTATTTAATGGCGTATTTCTGCACAACTTCAGAACTTTGGGGTAATTGGTACCATTCATTGTTTTTATTTTAGTAAAACACCAAAGTAGTTGAACAGGTAGCATATAAATGTGCATTCTAAAGTTTAGAAACAGCATTTGAGAAGATATAACAAAAAAATATCTAGTGTTAAATTAGTGTTAATAATTTGGGAGGAGTTTTCTCTCAAGTATTTCACAAGCCTTTCACTTCTTCAGTCTAAAGTAGGTTAAAATGATTTTAGTGTGCTTCAAGAGCGGGGGAGAGTTTTTTTTCCTCTTATTATTATGCTCTCTTACATTACCACTTGCATTTATTTCACTTCTCTTGCAAAGAGCTATATGTCTGAATAAAATATGTACTGACTTGTCATAGAATCACAGAATACCAGGTTGGAAGGAACCTCAAGGATCATGTCCAACTTTTCTTGGCAGAAGCGCAGTCTAGAGAAGATGGCCCGGCACCCTGTCCAGCTGAATCTTAAAAGTGTCCAATGATGGGGAATCCACCACTTCCCTGGGGAGATTATTCCAATGGATGATTGTTCTCATTCTGAAAAACTTCCTCCTGTGTCCAATCGGAATCTCCCCTGGAGTAACTTTTACGTATTGCCCCTCATCTTTTCCATGTGACTCCTTGTAAAAAGGGAGTCTCCACCTTCTTTGTAGCCCCTTTTAAATACTGGAACATGGTGATAAGGTCTCCCCTAAGCCTTCTTATCTTAAGGCTGAACAAATCCAGTTCTCTCAGACTTTCCTCTTATAGCAGGCTTCCCAGTCCTTTGATCATCTTTGTGCCCCTTCTCTGGACCCTCTCCAGCCTGTCCACATTTTTTTTGCATAGCGGGCACCAAAACTGAACACAGTACTGCAGGCATGGCCTGACAAGCGCTGAGTGCGATAATGACTTTTTAAATTATAGGTGGTTCTAAGGTCAAGCACAGATTTCCGCTCCGTATAGGTAGCACAGGCATTGGAAGAAACTGGAAAAATAAAAGACAGATGGAAATATAAAGCAGATTCAGTATAAATCCTTTTTGTGTGTGTGTGCTCCAAAAAGCTATAAATTCTGCATATTGAACAGTAAAAACCATAATACTTCCCAAGGTAAGACTAATACGCCAACTAGTAATATGATCAATCCAGAGGCAGTCTGGAATGGTCTGTAAATTGCTGATAGGTTTGTAAAGTGTCCAGATTGTGTTTCTTCAACCATATCTTCTGGTGCACGACAGATTTCTTCTGACAAAATCCACCTTTGCTTATTGATAGACTTAATCATTGCTAGTTTTAAAACAGTGGAGCATTAATCTTAGCAGGGTGAATACTTTTGGAAACTCTTTTTTTTGAAGTATGCTAATCTACTTTTCGATGATGACATAAACACAACCATTTACTGTGTATGAAAGAATTCATAGTTTTGCGTTGTGAACTGGGCCTAGTTATATTTTTTTATGAAATGCTAATTTTTGGGGGGCAATAGAAGTTTCCTTTCTTTGGAAAATGGGAACTACTTTTCCTCCACAAAAAATAATCTGCAGTTACTTAGTTTTGGTGAAAGCAGTGTATAGCTGAAAATAACTGTCCAGGAGACATTGAAACATTCAGTCTTGATTTAAAATATCAGAATGTTACATTAGTTCCAGTTAAAAATGTTTTGAATTAATTTCGCATTGAATCAGCCTTTTTAGTGTCCCAAGCGAGCTGCAGTTAGATGCTTCATGTTTTTCTCTTCCCCTATGGCTTAGGCTACACAGCTGGACTATATGTATAATAATTCACTGCTGCCAAGTGATTCCTAGGTTGGTTGCGGTGAGTCAGGAATTAGGAAGACCAAGTGTCATAGGAGATCTTCGGCCAAGGAATATTAAATTGCACATCCTGTTTTTTGATTTGTGATTGTGAATTCCTATATGTAGTGAAAATCAATATTTTTAAGCTACATTTTGCATAATCTTTGCTAAGGAAATTTTGGTATTCATTCTTTTTTTCCAGTGCTTAAAATCCAAACGCTGTCTAACAGTTAAAAATGTTGTTTGTTGACCTCTGTTACTGTATTAGGATTAAACTGAGCTTACACTGGACATACTACTTAGATTTCAGGAATGGACACTGGGAAGACCAAATGTCTAGCACAAACTTAGACTGATCTCTTGTGGGAGACCTTCTCGTCTGTAGTTTTGAATATAACTTCTGGAACTCTCGCTGTGCAGCCTGCATCAACGTGCCATGTACCAGTGTTCATTGCCTCCAGTGCCTTTTAATTTAAGGAGGTCTTTCTCAAATCATCTTCCTGACTCCTCCTCTTCTGTGTTCATCATGCCTATGGATGAAGAGACTTGTGTCTTCCACCAGCTAGATTTTTTTCCTGTTCTAATGCCAATTTTGTAAGATTTGAGAGTTCTTAAAACATAAGTTTGGGTTGGATTCTTTATTTTGGCAGGTACCTAACGTTGTACTGACAACATAAAAGGATCAACAGAACTGGCAGAAATGACCCCACTCTATAAATTGAGTTTATCGTGTTCTTACTGATATAACTGTAGATGCAGCAATTCAAATATGAACTTTTCATTGCTACAAGTGTTTTTGTTTTTTTTTTTCAGTCTCTGGGGACAAAAATAGTCTTTAGCAATGGACCCAGCTCTCGAATTCAGGTGCTAGCCTGGGGAGAGTCCTCAGTTTGTCTGGTTAATACTCGTATGTCTGAGCTGAACATAACCTGGGTTTCTCACGCTGTAATTTTAGTTCATTCTTCATTCAGGCATTTCACAGTAACTTTTCCTAACAAATTATCTCATTAAATTTAGTAAATAAGACCTGTTCCACTTGGCTGCATGCACCATTGGTTGTGTTAAATAACTAATTAGATGCACAAGCCATTTAATAAAAATTACACTCTCTCCCAATTCCATAACCCAAACAATCTGACAGTTTCTGTAGCAGCAGTGAAATGAGAGGAGCTCGAATCACCAGGAAAACACTAGTTGCTATGTGGTAGATTCTAATGGCTTCATCAATGAAATATTTTGAGGCTGGGAATTCATAAACATTGTAGTATCTGTGTATTATTTTACCTTTCTGCAGTTATTTGAAAAGCACGTTTTCCTTTTCAGTGAATGCAAATTCTAGCCTCAACATTTGAATTCTTGTCATTTTGCTCATTTCAGCTTTTGTTTGGATCCTTTTCCTGATGGATTAAGCAAACAGCTGCTCTTTGATCGTAGCATCTGTGCCCCTTATTTTGGCTTGAAGTTTCACAATGTGCAGTTCGTGAAAGGTCTAGCAAATGGATTTCTTTTGTTTGTCTTGTTCAAAAGAAAGCAATTTGAAGACTGTTAGGGGTATTACTGTGCTACTGTCAATGCCGTTATTGTTTAGGATGTATCATTGTTTTCCCCTATCAGGACATGGATGCAGGGTTCTTGGGAAATGACAAGAAATATTACAACCTGAGAGAAATCGTTATTTGGTTGTCCGTTAATGGAAGGACTTTGGAGTTATTTTACTAACTGAAATGCCAGTAGAGATTGGTCTGATCACTAGTTGAGAGTGACAGAAAATACAGGCGGATTGTGATGATGCCATTCTTTTGATAATGACAGAAGAAACAAGAAGCGAAAGAAAAACAGCAGCCATCTATACACCATCAAATCCAGGGGGTGGTGAAAATGAAGAATTTGTAGGCTGCCTGTTATAACCCTGTGTGCCGTTACCTCTTTTATGGTTTTTTAATTGCCCTAGACTTATGTCCTACATGGATACAGTTTGTGGTTTGGCACATTAAATTGTATGCGCAAAAAGCAGACGCAAGCAAATTTAGTTGCTGATGCTTAAATTACACAATACACAATTCTCTAGGTTTTAGAATAAATATTACAGTTCTACGTACATATAGACGTCTAGGTGTTTAGATTTGCAGACTCCTGGGTTTGGTTTTATTTGCTGTTACCGCCAAAAGATTGCAAAAGATGCTGAATGTTGGAGCCTTCACCTCTTTCCCAAAACTCTCTCTACCTCTAAGTGCTCACACCAGAGGAGTAAAGAACGATTAATTATTCCTAGTCTGTCCAGCAATGACTGAATCCTGCTCATCTTAAAATCGGCATGAAGAGGATGCTGTCAGAGATCTCTTCATCCTTTTTTTCCCCAGGTCTGAAGGAAGCAGCAATTAGAGGTTTTTATTCCTTTTGTTTACTTACGAACAATATCGTTACAGGTTTTAGGCAACCATCCAACAGCTACAGCGGGCAGAACTGGGGAAGATCCAGGGTGTCCAGGAGCTTACAGGGACCAAGCTGTCCGGTGGGGGGAAAGGGGCAAGTAGAAGCAATTCTGGTTTATGCTCTGTGCTGTAAACCAAATGCTTTTTGCCTTTCCGCTTGGATTCAGAATTCACCTTGGTAGTAACTCCTGTTCCTTTAAACACCTTTCTAACTGTCCAGAATACTATGCTTACATTGCTTCATAATTCACTGTGTAGCATTCATTAAATGGATATTTTCATCGACAAGTAGAAATTCCTTTAGATGTTTCTTTCCTTATATCTATTAAGAGACAGTCCTGGAAGCGTGGCGAGGAAAAGGAGCAGGAAGTGCCACTAACCATCCACAAAAGGGGGCATTTACTTTTACAATGAGGATTCACATTCACCCTCTCCATTTCTAACCTTGATGCCAGTTCAAGTCAAATCAAGCCTGCGTTTATTGACCTGCCAGAGTTTACTGATGGAAAACATTACTCTTGGCAAATTACAAAATGGCTAGGAGTATCAGATGAAATAACTGACGCTTCACTGCAGTAATATAAATGACCTAAATACCCAGTTCTAGTGGAGTCTTTTGGTGTGTTAAAATAGATCTTTTGTAGAGTATAAATTGCACACAATGTAGAAATATCACCGTAACAAAATATCTAATGATCTTTTAAGGAGCTCTGTTAATCAAAAATGTTCTCAAATAAATGCAAAGCTGTTGTAATTACTATTTTGTTGACAGTTAGTAGCATGTCGTCTGTGTGACCCCTTTGGAAGAATGTTATCTTTCATCTTTTCAACATGCTGGCACATCCCCAAGGCTATGAAAAACTGAGAGTCTGGAGATGCAGGAATTAAATGCATTTCCAAATGCTGCTTTTCCCCCTACATTTTATTTTGAGCTAATTTGTCTTCCTTTTTTTTTTTCTTTAATTCCAAGACCTTATTTGTTTTACATGGTTTCTAAAATTGGATAGCACCTCCTAATTGTAAGTGATTCTGTTTTAACGTTTTTCCTTTGCAAAAGCACTGCTGTGGCTTGCTGAGTTGAGCACCCACCTCACTTGCTAATTTCCACGGGAGCTGGAAACGTTCAGCTTTCATGGAAATAGCACTCAAGATGTCTCAAGCGGAGGACTTAAAAGCTGTTGCTCCAAAAATGGCAGGCTGCTTTGGAAAATACAGTCCTATATTTGAAGTGCATTTTTTTCTGCATTAATTGTCTCCATTTTAGTTCGATTCTGATTCAGCTTCACTGAGAGAATTGGGGTTGGGATGGGGGGTGGGTTCCAGGCGCAGATGCACCAAGGGGGATGTGGAGGACGGTGGAAAGATGAAAGCCCAGGGCCAGCACCAGGGGCCATGACTGTTTGCTTCAATGTCTCCCATCGTGACCGTCTGCCCTTGCGGTACTCTGCCACTGCGTCTGCTCGGACTGATGCAGTGTAGAGGAATTTTAACATTGGTCCTACATCCAGCAGAGATGAGTGTAAAGAACCTCCATTTAAGATCCCATATTTTAAAATGGGGGTGTGTAGAGGTGAGAGGGGTTCGAATTCGAGTCAGCCTTGGATTTCTGAGTGAATTGTACCAATCAGAGGCCCTGTGTCTATGAGGACCATTTGAACCAGGTAACTGTGCCCTAGAGCAATTATGGGGATGAGCTCCTTGGACAGATTGACTCTGTCAATGCAAAGCAATGTTGATTGAGCACCGCAGTATGGTAACACGCAAGGGAATGGCGCTGCTTTAAAGTCCTGCCTGGTGTTGCTGTAGCATGCCTACATCAGTGTAAAGGTAGTTGCTTTAGTTATCAAAAAGAGAGTTTCAGTAATAGAGATGGGGCTGCACCTTTCTCTAAGGAAGGTAGGTAAGCAGGTAACGTCCAGGTTGTTCTGCTTTTACTTACTATATTTTCAATAATTAATTGTACAGAAGAGCTACTAAGGAAGAACATCTGCAAATGTCATTACTTTGATACTTAAATAATACATTTAGATGTCATTTGAAATAAATTTTAAGTGCTGAAAAGAGAAGGAACAAAAGGAGAGTACTGAATGTAGAATTGAGAAACGCGAGGTTAGGGACCAAGTTGATGCCAAGGCCGTTGGTTCAACATATTAGACATACTTCTGCTGGAAGGTGCAGTGGAGAGGAGGTAATATGACTAGTACAGCATCACCACTGCTTTTCCCTCAAAGCATTTCTGAGTCATAAACTGAAGTACTAAACATCTGTCAATTTTGAAATAATGGGACAAGAATTTTTGCTGAAAGGAATTCACATGGATTTTCTTTTTTCAATTTTATGTCAAGTATCAGTTTTTTGCATTCAGATTTTCTGTTCTATATCTAGGATTAATGTATACTTTTTAATGCATATTTTTAACCTCTCTTGATGCTTGTTTAAACGTACATCTTAGGGAAATTCCTATATCTCATTACTTGTATGGAGTCGTACGTGTGCCAGTCTGATGGAATTTTTAATTCACGTTTCCTCCTCCTCTGCTCAGCCAACCATAATACCACGGAGAAATGTTCTGTCTTGAGGGCAGGAATAAAATTTATGGAAATAAAATTGATATCTGAGATCGGTTCTTGAAGGTCGTCTCTGCTTACATCTGCCCTCCGTTTACTGCAGTGACAGGGATGCGTATGCATAAAAAGGAAGGCGAAACTCTGTGATTGCATCCTTTCCTGGCAAATACTATTTAACAGCCTGTGCCTGACCATTTTAAGGCCTGCTGAGCTGCATTACTGAAACTACAGGTCAAAACTAACAATTATGCAAGTTAATTACTCTTTGCTCAATTGTGAAAGGCTTACATAAGGGTTTCTTTTTAAAACATGTATAATTGCCTTGAAGAAAAAACTGCTATTATTTGCAGGAGAACACATTGTATAATAGAAGTCAAAGCAAGAATCTACCCTGAAGCTTGCTCTCACAGAGGTGGTTTAGCCCAGATCCCCTAAAAATAAAGTCCTGAGGGGCAGGTTCATATGTACTTTGAACTCAGCGGCATGACTGGGAACTTGTGCATTTTGAAACATGTACATTTTATTTCAGGGACCTATGGTATTTGATGTGAAAAAAAAAAAAAAAAAGAGGAGTTCTTTAGATCTCTTTAAGCGCTAATCTTCAGCCAAAAATAGAGCAGTTAGGAATATTCGGAATACAGAGTAACTGGGAACATTTAAAACATGGCTGCTGTGAAACATCTATTTTAATATAGCACAAATAGTTTAACATACAGTTGTTTCCGGGTTCAGTTTTGGAAATGTAAAGTAGTTAAAAAAAAAAAAAAAGCCACTAAATTCAGTACAAAAGCAGTAATTACATTCCCTCCGGAGCCAAGCTGGTGTGTAACACAGCTCCTTTTGACTTTTACTATCTGTGGGTTTTAATGTAGGCGGAAAACTTGCCACAAAATGATAATCGGATAGTACTCGACATTTCTAAAAAATGTTTTTTTTCCCACCAGATTTACAGCCTACACAGTGAAGTTATGTACTTGTATCATGAGAAAATGTAATTTAGGAAAGCAGGAATTCACTGAATATAAAGTCTCAAATGGCAGAGGGGAATACAGTTTCAGTATTAGACTTTTAGAAAAGGAAAAATGTTTATTAAAGCCGTAGTAATCTCTTATTCATGCAGTTATGTCCTCAATATTTACAAATTCATATAAACCAGAATGTACTAGGCAGATGTATTTTTCAGTACAAAGCGGTAGGTACCAAACGCGTAAGATGAAGCAGAATAGAATTAAAAGCTTTTCTGATCTATGTAGAGAAAAGTCCTTTTTAGGACCATTGGTAATAAATGGGATCCGAAATAAGCAGCAGTACAAAATCGGCATAATACCACTGGCACGAAGGAAAGTTTTTTCACTCTCCTTCTTTTAGTCATTACAGACTGCAGTGCTAAAGATACTTTTAAAATCTAAAACAAAAGGGATGAATACAATTTAGAAAAATCCACGTATATTTAAATGTAAGTTCTTAAAATAGAACAGAATTTTGAGGGAGGTTTTTTTTTTTAAACAAATAGCATTATTTTAGAAAGTGTCTTATTAAGGCTTCTTATTTTGGAGTAGTCAGCTGGTTTTAGTTTGGTTTTGCATGTGTTTTAGATCAGATTCTCTGTTCTTCACTATATATGTCAGAAACTGTAATTGCTTTATTAAACTTTTGACTGGCTGTTCTGTTGATAGTGAGATGTGGATACCCTTAAGCTTGTGCAAGACAAATACATTTACTGTGGCCATTATAAACATTTTTTTAGTTATTAGAGATGAGGAGTCTGTGATGATGGTTACTGAACCTGCGTGCTTCTATAGACCCAGTTCAACGGTACCTTTGACTCATTAGGCAAGCATGCTCACAAGCTGTCTCCATAGAATAGTAAACAATGCTTGAATTAGGACTATATGTAAATAAAATAATGGCACTAAAATGTTGTATCGTGATTTCGTTGTTTCAAGAAATTCAAAACAATTGCTCTGTTACAGAGAGGAGTGCAGTGTGTAACTGCAGCTTGCTGCTCTTTCAGCCTTGTCTCAAGGGTAAAATGGAGCAAAAGTTGATTAAATTCATGGTTGCTATAAAAAAATGAAGTTTAATCCACATCTTCCTGGAGGAAATGCTGTAAGAAGCAACTCTATAGCCTCAGGTTGTGTGTGCCTATAATTTATTATTTAGTATCTATCATATACCGTATAAAATGCCTGCTCTCATAGCTCCAACGTGCAGTTGACAGAAGCAATTTTTTTCAGTTGCAGGACAGATATCACATATCTATGTTAGTAGAAAGTAGGTGCATCTACCACTACTGCCAGTAGTATATTCTGGTCAAGTTGCATGAATTCAACTCCCAGATACTGCCAGAAAGAGCAGAATAAAAGTAAACTTTTACAACATTCTTGAGTTTGTCTTGAGAACTTAATTTAAAATGTTTCATTAAGACTCATGATAACATATCTGTTCGGATGTCTTAAGATTTATTTGCAATTTAGGGCCATTCTAAGAGAATGAATTTATTTGACAGTAAGGTTTCTGTTTTAGTGAAGGTATTTTGTTCTTTCTGGAAATCTTGCTAATTCCTTTGAGTAATTTTTCAAGTATTATCTTGGATGACCAAATGCTTTTTGCTTCATATTTGAACTGCCACATAGGCCTAACAGCTTTTTCATTTCTTTCGTTTATTTGGGACTGTGTTGTTGTCAGAATCTTGATAGAAGTTGCATGCAAGAGCTATAAGGCTGCGTTTTCTGTCTTGAACCCCTCCTAGACTCGAGATATAACACAAATTTTAAGAGAAGTTGGTGAGAATCCTTGATGTTATCAGCAGCAGCTGCCATTTGCCAGAAATGGTAGCAGACAAGCTACTTGCACTTGTTCTCTTGTCTCCAAGAGGTGTTAAAGCAAGTGGGCCTCCAAGAGAGAACTTCTGGAAAACATGGAAAGAGTAACTAAGAAAAGGAGAAGCATATTCAGTATGTCCAGCTCCAAAGTTATCATCACATTCTTAAGCTTAGCGGGAGGAAGTAACTCACAATGCTAAAACTGGCTCAACTTAAAACTGCAGTGGATCAGGATCTTCAAAGATCGCTGACTGTCAAATACTATCATTTATCCCCTTAAAAAGTCACACTGCTTTCTGAATTGTTGATACCTGATCATACGCTTGCAGAGTTGCCAGTTTGAATGCAAAGGAAACAGTGAGAAATACACAGCCCTGGGAGAAAGAGAACGACACCCTCTTGGTAGAAGCTTGCAAGTTTCAGCAGGTCTTCCTCAGGCTTGTCTGAAAGCATCACCCAAACTTCAGCTTCATTCCTCTGCAGAAGAAATTTGGGGACGTTGTTGCATTGTGTTCATTTGTTAAATCTGTATTAAGTTGTGAAGAAAGATTATTTCTCTAACAGGGAAGATTGTTTTGGAGAGATGAAGAATTTGTTATCAGAAGTTCCTCAAGGGGGTTGTTGAAAAAAAAATAGCAAAAAACACAACAAAGTTTTACTACCTTTTTTTTTTCCTTCAAAGCTGCTGGCTAGTAGCTGTAGAAATATTATTAAATATTGTTTTAAAATGAATACGTTAGTTCTGAATCAAACTTTCAATTAAAAAAAAGAGGCATTTGTGAACAATGACCAGTAAAAATTGGCTAGCTTGGTGTCACCATGGCCTTCGGGAGGTGAAAAAAAAAGAAGACAAGTGCTACATAGAATGTAACACTAATCTCGAAGATTTCAGTGCAGCTGTTCATCATTTTTAAGGTTTTATAGCCGTTTTTGTAAGTGATAATTAGATAAATTAAATGAGGTCTGCAATCTTCTTTACCCATTTGGGAAACATGCCCTTTTCTTTTAGATTATTTCTTCTCCTAATATCTGAAAAAGCTGAAAATTGATCTGGCTACCTGTTTTTGTCCAAAGTTGCTCTTTTATTCCAAAATGAAAGGTTGACATTTTCTACTCTTTCTCTGGGAAAATTTTGGATGAGTTTTTCAAAATGTATATCAAAAGAAGGAAAAATTGTAAACTTTTAAATTTCTTTAGAAGTATACCCAGCCTATTTTAGAATACTTAGAGTGACTCTTGATATGAATCAGATGTATTTCCCTGGCTTCTGCTATTTGACTGTTTCTTAATAGCTTCTGGTAGACACTGTAATGACGTACTATTATCTTGATCTTGATATGTTAATTGTTTTAAAAGGAAAAATACTTTAAATGCTCTGCATGGCACAGTGGGAAGCAGAAGAAACTCCTTCACTGGTATTTTTCCAAATAAGGACTAACATGGTACCAGTTTTTCCACATATTCTATTGAAAAGTACATAACACTCTTCTAAACCTTCTGCTGACAAAAAAAACCCCAACCTTCAGGGAGATCTTCCACATTGCAAGGCAGTGTTGGGCCCCGTCAGCACCCATGGGTGTGCCGAGGGCCGAAGGGAGGTTGATTGGCAGCGCGTTCCCGGCCAGCCCGGCGAGTGATGCTGGGGTGGGCCAGCGTCCAAGAGCCGTGGCACTGCTATCCAGTGACCCGCGTGGCTGCGTTCAGGTGGTGAGGTGCTGGGATCAAGCAAGCGTACGTGTGAAATCTCCCCTCCGAGAAGATTTTAGATTCGTTCTAGTCCCTGATATATTTTACCTGAAGATGGAGAAATGATCACAAAAAAGGTGGTATTAGAGAAATTAGTATCAAAGGAAAGGAATGATGCAGTCGTTGAAAAGAGAGGTAAGAGGAGTTTGTTGCTGGAAAACTTCCAGGAATTTTGAAGATTAGTAAATTTCAAGAAATAGTTATTATGTGTTTAAGAAAATAGAAGCGAAATAACTTTCTGAGGCCATTTGAAAGAATATTGCATGAGACAATAGTTTTCCCCTTGAATGTTGGAAAACCTCAATTGGAACGCAAAGAGTTATGCTGAGAAATTAAGCACAGGAAGTGTGTACGTGCTCACGCACATGCATAGTTGTATATTATACATAAGGCATTGTAGAATAAGGGTATATACATAAATTTATTGAAGCATTAGGTGGAATTTAAATAAGAGAACAATTTGTGATGGCATCCTTTGGGCAAGTATGTCTGCTATTAGAGAACTATATGCAGCTTATGCTTTAAAACAGGTGGAAAAAATGGTAACGGGACCTGTCCAGAGTCTCTGTATAGCTCTTAGGGAATTCTCTGCATTGAACTCAAGCCTGAATATTTACTGGTTTCTATGGTATTCAACCATGATGAATACCATATAAAAAGCTCCTGACCATTCTGTCGTTAATGACTTTGCATGGGAATGCATGGAGAGAAAATGTCTTTGGGCAAGCCCAATAGCTTTTAATACTTATATAATGTGATCTTGCTTAAATTAAATGTGTCCTATATACTCCAAACAAGTAATTATATTTACCACAAGGTTTTTTTGTCACTTTTGGGGGAGGGCAAACAGAGAAGGATGCTACTTTTCCCTCTATTTCTGTTAATATTCATATTGTTTAGTACAGGAGAAAGGCTAATAACATGGAGGAAAATATTTTACATATTCGTTTGAGACATTTGTGTTTTGAAATGTAAATCTCATGTTTTGTGTTGTGAAAAACTGGTCTTTGGTTGTCAAGGAAGACAAAACTAGCTGTGTGAAACAATGTGCTTTTTCTCTCTTATTTTTAATTCCAAGCAAATTTGCCTTTAAAAGTATCAGAAGCATATTACTGGTGGTAAGAGGAATGGTGATGTTAGTTTAAGAACCGCTTTCACGTGATGGTAACTGTCTAAAACTCGCACATGCAGAACAAACAGGGTTTGGAAAACAGTGGACGTTGAGGATATGGTCAAACCACTCATGTGAGCAAAACCTTGCTGAAAGGCTCAGACGCTGTTAGAACTTAACCTTGATATATATGCTGTAGTTCATGTCAGATTTTTCCATTTTAAGCTCTGTCCAGGAGCTATTAATTCAGCTGTGAGAACTTGCTTCAAGCTGCAGTTTTTAATATAGTATGTCAAGGTGGAAAACCAACAGAAATTGGTTCATCAGGCTTTGAGTTCCTGGAATCTTAAAAAAGTCGCTGAGATCAGGAAATCTATAAAGGCTCAGTTGAAACTGAGTAGAATCAGGCAATTTCAGTTCAGATCTGTTACAAATGAACAGATGAAAATTATTTTTAACTAAAAATTAGGTAATATATTTCTTAAGATTTCAGCTAAAACTTTAGAGCAAATGTCGTGCTACAAAAAATCTATTCCAAGGTCAAAGTGTGAGGTGCTCCACTGCTTGCTTAGCATGTTCTGGGAGAGAAACAAGTAGGCAAGAATAATTACCTTTACATTAGTAGTCCAAGGGTCCGGGTAAACTCTTCCAGTGGTTTGACAATGGTTTGGAAGAGTGTCAATGTCTTGTTATGGACTCGGCTGAATACAACCAGTTCTTTCTTGTGATTGCTTTATAATTAAGACTTTGGAGGAGCCTTTTAACTTTTTCTGAATAAATTTCTGACAGATCACTTATCATACAGACTGGCAAGTCTTGGAGGAGAGTATTTGGTGATCAGAACCTTTTTTTTTTCCCCTCTTAAAAAAAGAAGAATGGTTTATTTGGACTCATATTCTATGTCTGCACCTTTCATTCTGAGCAGATGATTTCTCCTTTCTTTCTTGCTGTGGTCGTAAGCGGTGATGTACGCTTTATCCTGCCTTCAATTGTGGACCGAATAGTTGCATTTCCTCCTCTTGCCTTGTGGAAGAAACAGGAGCGTGTTGAACACGCAATGTCTGTGTCTGCCTAGAAATCCCTCCTCTGGTTCAAGTCCTGCCTGCAGTAGAGCCACCCGCAGTCCCACACAACCCTTTCCCCCTGTTAGTCCCATAGCTCTCCCTTGCTGTTGCATCAGGATGGTTTTCGCCTGTAGGATTTAGTGTACCTGGTGGAGAACCGGCATCGTATCCTCCCTGTGGTAATTTGTATACAGTTCTCATGCTGTAGGGAACGCAAGCGCGTGTTCAGCCAGCCTCTGCTCTGGGGCAGTCGAAGAGGTGGTGAGACTGTTGCGTCAAGTCCTTTGTTTGAAGGGTTATACGGTAGTTAATAAAATGTATGTTTTGACAGTGTTTCCCTTTTTAGGTTTTATTTCTTCAGGGAGATTTAAATACTGCTCAAAGAGTAGGCTTGAAGCGTGGGAGGTTGCCCACCTGCCTTCAGGTATCGGAGAGCGGGCTCGTCTGCCTGCTGGGCTGGGGCTGCGTGACAGCCGCCTCTGGGGCGTGGGTGGCCGTTTCTGCTCCTAATGAGGTTTCTCTTCTCAGCTGTGGGGTGGAGATGCTACAGCCATTGTTTAAATAGGAAAGCTAGCTTCCTAACCTGAAATTACGTGGTGTGAACGCTCTTCCCCTGTAATTTCATATAAGGAGAATGAGAAAATGTAGGGCAAAAGAGAAGAGGCATGAGGACTTCGACAGGGATGACTGGTGGAGGATTGCAGTCAATGCAAGTAATGCAGGTGGAAGCAACTGAGGGAAGACAGTAGCAGAAGGAAAGCAAAGTGGTTTTCACGAGGGTCTCTCTTTCTCTGGTCCCGCCACTCTAACATCCAAAAACATCTCAGCAGTCTTAGGTGCAACTTCAGCTGTCAAAAACAGTTGCAACTCAGCTGGTCTTTCAAAACTCCTAGTTGAGTTGGATACTCAGTTGTTTTTAAACACCATGGTTAAACAGCCAGGGTAATTAATACCTTCCAAAGGGACTGATATTTTGACTAAAGGTGAGGGGAATCATCTGTCTGTGAACTCAGTAATTTTGCTCAATGCTGCGGTGTTTTGTCTTGGTTTAGATTTTGGATGGTGTTGACTGTATTATGTATTATGTATTATGTATCACTTGTTCCTCTAAATCCTTTTTACACAAGGGTTTGGATAAACCCATCATCATCTCCCTGTTATCATTGTCAGTATTTTTTAGGACTCAGGCGCTGTGTTGACTTGCGAATGTAGTCCCTGCCACAGCATGGCCTCTAAGGTTCACTCTGTGCTATAAAAAGCATTTTCCCTGGTACTCCATGCGTGCTGTAGCCCACACCACTACAGTCTCTGAAGCAGATAATGCAACTGATAGAGTGTTGTGTAAGACTTCGGTAAGCAGTCCAGAAAAAGCAATTCTTTTAATGGAGATAGGTCTTCCCAGTGGGAGCCTGGAGCTCTGGAGGCACTGCTTGGGTTGCTCTTGCAGATGCCGTGCAGCTGGCATGGTCAGGAGGAGCTTCTCCTTTCCCTCCCTCCACTCTGGCAGTCCTTTCGGTCCACCTTTGCGGGGCTGCAGCTGCATGCCTTACCCTCCCAGCACCGATCTGAGCCGCAGGACTAACCTGGATAAAAAGTAACCTGGCCAAAAAATGAGTTAGTTATTACAGACGCTTAGAGATCAGTTTACCTGGCATGAAGAAGCAAATTCCTGATCTCTCGGGCTTTTGGATGGTTCTTAACATCCAGAGCACAACTGCAGAAATCAGGTGGTGTTTCTGCTCTATCTGCCGGAAACACGCAGGATCAGATGCTGCAGATATTAAAATCACAGTCCCTTTTCAGGAAATCTGACTCGGTATCATTCCAGGCCACCGAATGCTATTTAAAGCACAAGCAGACAGGAAAGAAAAAAACCCAAAATGTTACAGAAATGAAGGAAAATATCCTGAGTTAGAAGCAAAGCTAGCAAACTTCAAGCTTGTTCCCATGAAAGTAAAACAGTGATTTTGAAAGCTGTGCTAGAATTCATTCCCTCAAGACGTTTCTGTGGATTTCTTTCTGTAGATGCTTTCTCCCTAGTAAGATCCTTCCATAGGTTTACATTTTTATGTTAAGTCCCCAAAAGGTAGAAGAGATGTTAATATAACTGAAGGTGTTAAGGTAATGCCTCTGTAGAATTTTCTTCTATCTAACCAAGCCCCTTCTGCCTCAGAAGAAGGATGTGGCTTTAATTGTTTTCTTTTTAGCCTTTCCATGAGACCTATAGATTAAACAAAACTGTTAGGGAAGTTTTGAGTGTATCTGTTATATTTACATGGAGAGTCCTGTTTTATTTTGCTTTTCTGCAATAACTTCCACTTTTCACAAACATCAGAGCAGAAGCCAAATACAGGATGTACAGGAAGCATAAGAAAATAGTTTCTTTTTGCTAGAGACATGATTGCCATTAGTAATCTGTCACAATATTTTCCCAGTTGCTTTTGCAATGAAGTTTGACTAATCAGTAAGATGCTTAAACTTCATAATGTGAAGTTTCGGTGTATTGTATGGCAATTAGCTTGTAAAAAATGCCTTTCAAGAACAGCAGCAGAGGTCATGGCACATTCCTTTTCTGTGTTAAGGAAGAACAATCAAATACGTGTGAAATTCGTTTAATCATTTCAAATTAGGAAAAAAGAACTCTGTCTGCTTGGGAAAATACAGAGCTCGTGCATAGCCAAAGCCAGATATATAACATCTGGAAGGTACATTGTATGGGAATGAAACTTCCCAAAATGGCTAAATCTATTTTGTACTGGAAATTGATTTTCTAAATTAGCTTTCAAGTGTGCCATTGTTATCACAGCGACATAACGAGAGGTATGAGATTTGCCTGCACTGAAGTACACACAGCTCAGAATTGTAATTAATTTAGGCATGGACTTAAGCAGCACCCGAAACTGGTATGTTAATTAAAATATTTGAAAAATAAAGGCCATTTTGGTGACTGTTCTTGTGGTTTCGCTTCTGAGTATCTACAGTGCTAATGTGATTGCTGTAATCTAGCGACAGCTGTCACAAAGAATTAATTATTATTTGTCTTTATTCAGTTTTTATAGTGTGTAAGTTGCTTGTTAGAATAATTAGTCCTGTTTAGAGATGCCATTTGCCTTCCTGCCAGAGGTTTAGTGGCATATTTTGTTTTGGCAATAATATCTCAGTCTTTCACTTTCTGCATCTAAGTTTATACCTGATGGCTTGGTTTTCTTATTGTCAACTTAACTAGAAGTACAGTTCATTGTTAAAGATTTTGGGGTGTCTCTGCTGCTTTGCTTCCTTTTGTTGTGTGTTATACTTCCTTGTGCTTTTTTTATCTACCTTAAAAGACCAGTTACATCCCTTATCCTTCTCTGGCGTGTATTTCTGGTTTTGTGATTTTTTTTAATGGCTGACAATAGAAGGAAAGAAAATGTGGGGCGTGTAGCCTCAGCCAGCTGACCCTCCAGCAGTTTTGCAGCACTTATAGTAACGCAAACGTGGGCTGCTTCTAGACATTTTAACATGTCTGTCAGCCTGGTTGGTGGGATGTTTACTGCCTGCCTATACTGGCTATAAACAACAAAGATTTATGGAAGAAGAGTAGGTAAGGGAAATGGTGACTAGAGCTAGGGCATTTCTCAGCTACTGCAGGATTATTATGTTCATGAGAGTCATCAGACTTTGATAAGCTGGAGCACTCTGCTGAGATACTGAACTGCTGATGGAAAATTAGAGCCAGTAAAGCAATGTTGATGGAACAAAAATAGCCCTTTTCCTGAGTTAAGGTATTACTGTTTGTGGAATGCCCTTCATGGTGGTATCGTTGGCTCACTGGAGTGGAGAAGGTGGTCAGGGTTACCACCTTCATACGGGCTTTTGTTAAGGCAGACACCTGCAAAATCTTTTTATTTCAAACTTATGCTTTGTTGCTGCTGGTAAGATTGAACAACACATTTATGCAGACCTTTGATTTAAAACCAGTTGCTAGCCATTGGCAAGTCTGGCCAATATTCGAGGAACTGTAGCCCAAGTCCATCCGTATGATGGCAGCAGCAGTGCAGCATCCAGGCACATCTCCCTAACAGTATCCCTGCAGGGGTGACACTCTCCCTGGTCATCTTCCATTACACCAAATGTCACTAGTAGAAGATTGCTAAAACACAGCATCTGATCTGTTGCTTCAGGGTGGAGCAAAGCATTAAAAGAGAAAAGGCGGTGAGAAACTGGACTGTGGGAAAGGGATGGGAGACGACAGAGCATAAAGTGAAACAATGGGAAGACTGCAGTTGTCTTGCTGAAATTGTTATTATTCTGCATAATTGTGGTCCTTCTTACACTGTACCGAGAAACTGGCAGGATCCTCACAGTCTGTGATGTGATTTCTCGTTTACTGGACACCGCTCTTTGATTGTTTTAATATTAAGTGAAATTCTCAGTGAAGCACAGTTCATGTATATGGCAAGAAAATACTGTTTGCAAGGTTAAGTGGTTCAATACGTGAGAGAGGATTGCTTTTAACGGTATATTTTTTTAAATAGCAAATTATATTCATTACATCTCTGAGATGTATTATCTATTACTAGGCTTGAAGAGGAATCAACGGACTTCCTTTACTTCTCAATGCTCAAGGGAGAAAAACATTCTAAAGTCGGGATCTAATTTAGAATAAACAGATTAAAAACAACAAGCAGAAATTAAGCAACCTTTCCCTTACTGGGAAGTCTCCCATTGACTTGGAAGGGAAGCTGAATTGAATTCTTATAGGGGGAGAAAATGTACTTTACAGGTGTTTTGTCTGTCTCAGTCTTCCCAAATTCTCTTTCATAATGAGTTTTTCTGTCTCCTGCTGCCAGCAGCCCTTCTCCTTCCGCAGCCTCCCTGCCCAGGAGGGTGAGCACTCTGCTCCCTCGGCAGTTTGTTAGGATAGGCTTCCTCCTACGTGAAAGAACGGGTAATGCATATGGGAAATGTTCAGTAAAGTTTTGCTATTGTTTTATGTATGTGTTGTATAAAGTAAAAGCAATGCCCTTATTTTTGTTGCTCATTCCTCTAGTTATTTTGGAAGTTATAACTGGCTGTTGTCTTGGATTTGATTGTGATGTGAATTACCCATTTAAATTACTTTGACTGCTGTTTACTTCCGGACTTTGAGTGTTAATTCTTATGTGCAGAGCTCGCTATTGTCCCTTAAGAAGAGGAAATGAGAGCATGCAGGCTCTTCTTTGCATTCCAGATGTGCAAACAATCCTAGAAGAGCTTGTGGTCAGCCTGACGCGGCAGCGGAGCACCTCTGCGCTCCCTTTGCTCTGCCAGGAAGGATCCTTGCATTTGGACAAAACATCTTAAAAGTCCATATTAATCGTTTTTCACTTTTTGTTCCAAATAGCAACTGCTTTTTTCTTGTCATGGCACAAGCTCTGTAAGTGGGTCTAGCAAGATTGCCACAGAAATGATGACGAAATACAAACCTCTGATACGAGTTTTACAATGTTAGGTTTGCAGTTTTGCTTTCACATTCATTTACATATTTGTTGGTGCTATGATAGCTCCTTTTATTTTGTCATATGTGGTTCAGTTGCAAATCAGCTAGAGGTTTTATTTCTGTCCATACTTAATTATGACTGTATTCATTTTAGATGAATTCATCATTTAGATGGTAACTCCTGTTGTAAGTATGGAGCCAAGACTTCAGCATGGTTGTGCTGATGTCAGTCAGTGGTGTTCTGCCAGGATGATGTACATGGTATCTGTTTCATTGTCTTTAATGAGAACTATAGGAAAGATTTGTAGAATCATAGAATGGTTTAGGTTGGAAAGGACCTTGAAGATCATCGAGTTCCAACCCCCCTGCCATGGGCAGGGACACCTCCCACTAGACCAGGTTGCCCAAGGCCACGTCCAGCCTGGCCTTGAACACCCCCAGGGATGGGGCCTCAACAACCTCTCTGGGCAACCTGTTCCAGTGCCTTACCATCCTTAAAGTGAAAAACTTCTTCCTAATGTTTAATCTAAACCTACCCTCTTCCAGTTTATAGACATTCCCCCTCGTCCTATCACTATATTACCTAGTAAAAAGTCCTTCCCCAGCTCTCCTGCAGGCCCCCTTTAGGTACTGGAAGGCTGCAATAAGATCTCCCCGGAGCCTTTTCTTCTCCAGGCTGAACAACCCCAACTCTCTCAGCCTCTCCTCATAGGAGGGGTGCTCCAGCCCTCGGATCATCCTTGTGGCTCTCCTCTGGACACGCTCCAGCAGGTCCATGTCTTTCTTATGTTGAGGACTCCAGAGTGGGATGCAGTACTCCAGGTGGGGTCTCATGAGAATGGAGTAGAGGGCAGAATCACCTCCCTTGACCTGCTGGCCACAGTTCTTTTGATGCAGCCCAGGATATGGTTGGCCTTCTGGGCTACGATTGCACATTGCTGGCTCGTGCTGAGCTTCTGGTCAATCAGCACCCCCAGGTCCTTCTCCTCAGGGCTGCTGTCCAGCCATTCCCCACTGAGCCTGTATTAGTGCTTGGGATTGCCCCAACCCAGATGTAGAACCCTGCACTTGGCCTTGTTGAACTGTGTGAGGTTGGCTTGGACCCACCTCTCCAGCCTGTCCAGGTCCCTCTGGATGGCATCCTTCCCCTCCAGCGTGTCTACCTCGCCAAACATCTTGGTATCATCAGCAAACTTGCTGAGGGTGCACTCGACCCCACTGTCCATGTCTGCGACAAAAATGTTGAATAGATTAATGGAATAAAAACCCAGATGGCATTCCAAGATGACAGTCCATTAAATTGGAAGCCACCAGTTTACAGTAATATGGGGGTTTTTTTGGTGTTGTTACCTTTCGATCTTTCAAGACTGGATACTGTACTGTTTCATATAAAACAAGAGTCCCAGGCTTCTCAAAATGTTATTTCTTGAAGCAAAATCAGAGTAGCAATATTACAGGTACAGGAAGGGAAAAAAAAATTAATCCTGCTGCAAGCTACCATTTTCAGGTGTTAAAGCATCGCTGGGAAAATACAGCCTTAGGATGACATTTCTCAAGCTTGTTCTAATACTAGTGAACATTTATTTGGGTTTGAATTTAGAGTAAATGAATTTAACATCATAAGAACATCAGGGAAGTTCCAAATAGTGTAACTTTCTTGAACTATTTAAATATACATATAACAATTCAGATTTCAAAGAGTGTAGGCACTTTAGTCCGCTTGCAATGAGGGATAGTTATCTACAGCCTCTAAATTCTGTTTCAGACTTGTTTTCATAACAATATGAACATAAGAATACATAAAAATTACATACTTGCATAAATGAAAAATTATTACATTTGCTTCCTCCAGTAGGTTTTATATGATATTTTAAAATGTCATTTAAGAAGTTTTGCAAATAAATCACTGATAAACATAAAAACAACAAAGCATTTCTGTGTTACTTTTAACAGTTACTATCTCACATTTATACGAGAAACAACTCTTTCCAAAAAGCAACATGATGAACACTGTATAAGTATGCCCTTGCTTGGTTTCTTGCAGATTACCTGTGGTTAGGTTATGTTCATGTAACACAACAAGATATTTACATACTTGTCTGCAGCAGAGAATTCTGTAGTATTTTTCTCATGGTACCTAAGAAGTTTGCTAAAGGTATACTTGAAAAACAGAATTATCTGATTCTGGAGTGGGAGAAAGTGAGAAGGACTAAGATCATCATCAGATTCCTCTTGTTCTGTTACTGGGAGTTTACTTTTATGGTTTGTCTATTTTAATTCTATTATTTTATTCTATTTTATTCTATTCTATTATTTTTATTTTATTCTATTTTATTCTATTATATTATTTTATTTTATTCTATTCTATTATTTTATTCTATTCTATTCTATTATTTTATTCTATTATAATAGAATTGTGTTTGCTCAAGAATTTATTTTCAGTTGCGATTCCGAGTAAGATTTTTGATGTAAGCTTGCTTTTCTTCTCTCGGGCAAGTTTCTGAAGCCCTTCTCCACTATCCTCCAGGCAGCACTGGACTGGCACTCAGCACAGACTTGTGTGAAGGAGAGAGAGTTCAAAGAACAGCTATTAATCTGTCTAATGAATAAAATCCTTTGTAAGCACCATAACATTTTGAAACGGAGTGAGTTCCTGCATACTCAACAGATCTGATTACCATGTGACAATTACAGTAGACTATTGTAGAGGGTGAAAAGGCTTTAGAGACATCGAAGTATATAATAATGTACTGGAAGTCGGCTTTAGTTTATTGGTAATATTCAGTTCAAGGTTAGGTTTTATGGCACCTCTTCCTTCTGTATATGTTCAGCTCTTGTTTTATCTTACAGTGCTAGCTTTTATGAAAGTTAATTGTATTTGATTTGAGTTTTTGTCTGACCCATCCCTTTTTATTAGAACAAGTCTTAAGTACACTTCTGGTATCTCTTTTTTTCCTTCAAGTGACTGTAGCCTGTTTGATGTCTGTAGGAGCATTTCTCTGCAAAGCTATATTTACCCTATGAAACTGAGCATATAGGTGCCAGCATTGGCATGCAGTCATCCATACTGTTAAATTGCTAGGGTTAGTTACATACTAATATAGATACAGCCTGAAATCTCAGCCCAGCTCTAGCGTGAGCGTGGCAATCAACAGTGGCATCTCAGGCCACCAGCCTACGTTTGGAGTGTTTTTGGAGAGCTGAGAGGTAGCGAAAGGGGAATGGGCTCCGTGCGTCTGGCACAGAAAGGGGTATGGATAGAGAAGGATACAAAGGAAGCCTTTTGAGAGTTGTCTTAAAGAAGGGGAGTTCATCTATCAACTCCTGAGGTGAAAATGAACTGATGCTGTTCTTAATCCAAAGATCCTTTGTCCCATCGCTGAGTGCGTCTACATCCTTTCCCAGCAGTCTTGTGTTTAGACAGGAGAGGGACCTCAGGAATCTCTTCCCCTCTCTGCCTTCTGTCTCCCAGCCTTGCCTCAAGCTGGTCATGGTGTAGGAATGCAGCACCGGCCACGCTGGCTGCAACTGCAGCCTTGGTTGAAACAGCAAACCTGCACTTGCTGCAAGTGAGGCAGCCACAAATGATCCAGATTTTAGAGTAAGAGTTTTTAAAAACAGAGGTAGTCTCATTTACTGCTGTCACACCCTTTTGTTCGAGGCTGGGGTGTTCTGGTGGTTCTTCAGGAGATCTGGCACTCGCAGTCAGCATTCGAACCGTGAGGGTACAAATCACTGTGAGGTCTGTTGCTGAGACCAGTCATAACCGTGGCACAGCGGGCAGCTCATTGCGGGGTTGCAGATCTGCTTCTATTCTTCTGTTATTACTTTGGCAAGACGGGAATACCATCATAAGTATAGGGAATTTTGAATAAAATATGAAATTTCCACTTTGAATAAAATATGAAATTTCCATCTTTAATTACAGCCCAAGGGCTTCCACTGCACTCTGGTTTAGTGATGCGTCTGGGACAGGCGGTCACAAGCTCCAGAGTAGCAGTTGTAATTAACTGCATTCTAGGGGGTTTATGTTGCTTAGTGTCTGCCTAGGACAGTAGATACTTCTTTCCAAAATGAAAGAGGTTTGGTTTATTCTTCTGAAATTAACTTTAGGCAGACAATAAACTTTTGACTTGCTCCTTCTTTGTACAGGAAGTTATTTGAAATAGCTACTTTTTATAGCTTGGCAAAAATAACTAGGAACACTGTAAATGGGAGAATTGACAGATGCAATGTGAGGACCTGTTTTTTTAAGAGCCTCATGCTTTGTGTTCTCTCCATGCATCTTGAGAGGAGTTGCTTCTGCAGGTGCTGCATGAGGGGAGGTTTTGCTCAGAAAAGTGGCGGGTGAACAGCTGTAATGATGCACGGAGCAGAAGCTCCGTGCTAAGGGGCTCGGGGGACCTGCGTGGGAGTGGGTATGAGCACTTCACCAGTGTGCAGTGACTTTTCCTAATGAAATATATGCAAATGTTGGATGGGTTGAAAAGGTTGCCTTTGGGCTTTTCTAGATGTTTTAAGCAGAGAGGTCTGACTACAAGATGCAAGTATCTATCAGGGGCAATGTTTACATTACCGATATGAGATTCTCAATCTGTTTTTAAAAACGGCGTACGGTGTTTTATTCTGTCTCTTGATTCAATGTCCAATTTGATTTTATAGTTTTCACTTTCCTTTCTACTTCTCAGGGAAAATGCCCCTCATTGTTTATCCTTCTATCCACTGTGAATACCTTACTCAGTCTGCATAGGGTATTGCTAATATTTTGCTTTCTTGTGAACCATTTTCTGAATAAACCAGTGAAACAGATTAAAGCTCATGTTTTGCTTCTGGGCTTCTGGGAGAAAGTGCATCAATGACGATGCAAAATAAATGTGTTTGGAAACAGCTTAAAATTTTATGTGAAACACTTGACCCACCGGTGTCTCTGACGTCAGGCTGGGATGGTAGTAGCCAACTGTGATGACATTTGAAAAGGCGCAGTGTTTCTGTGAGCAGTGATAATGTAAAATGCAGATTAAGAGAGTACAGAAGAGTAAGAAAGAATACCACCATCACCCACAACCTCATGTATCCCTGCTGTTCCAAACAGCCAGGGGGAAGAGAGGAGTGAGAGAATACCTTCACTGTGTAATTAAGAGTAACAGTGTCCTGAATTCTCATCTTTTGTCCTCTCTATATGTAAAGACCAAGACCAAATGTGAGAAACGCCTTCTTTCCATTTGTTGGCAAAAGTAGATCTATAGCTTGGATAACTTCTTACTTGAAATTGTCACAAAGAAATAGTGGTAATTAATTATAAGCAATGTAACGCTGCACTGTGTTTAAGAAAGGAAGGCAAAGCAGACAATCAATACCTTTAGTCACTTACTGTCATTGAGCTTTCAATCCTAGTATTCTCGCAATCTAGTCATCTGCTAACGTTTAGAATACCTCCCAAAGAGATTATCCACTTCTTTCTGTTTTTAGCTGGATTACAGATCATTAGCAATCTTTAGATTCCTGTGTATAAGGAAGTGCAATGAGAACTGCATACAGACACGATATTTAATACTGCACTTGTGGGGAGAACTAAATTGCTAAGCCACTTAGGTACTCAACAGGTTGGGGGAGACTAGGTTAAGCCTTTCCTGATATATCATAGCCTTTCACTGAACATATAGGGTTCACTTCGGACTAAAGATAGGCTTCTGTTTATTATGTCTCTGATTAGATCACAGTAACCTACAGGATAGAAATACAAATTTTTCTAGTGCTAATCTGATCAGTCTGCTGATTTGGACAGTATGCCGTCTGTAATGGTGAATGTTATTGGTGAAGCCCTAAAGTGTTTTGTTGTTTGTTTGATTTTTAATACAAGATTCTTCCCTTCCCTTTTTTTTTTCATTTTTTGGGTTACATTACACTACTCTAAAATTAGTACATTTTCATTCCAGCAATATCTATGCAAAAATTAAAAACATAGTCCAAATACTGCTTTCTTAAATAGGTTTTCCAGCAGAAAGAACAGTACCAAAGCAAAATTCATGGAAGATTGTCTTTTTATCAGTAGTCCCAGTTCTGTCACCTTGAACTTAGAGATGGGGAGCTGAATTTTTATACAGGATTCATATGTTTAAGAAATAAATCATAAAATCTTTTTTAAGACAGAGTTTAGGTTTCCTGATGCATGATGTTGAAGAGTTGTGCTTGACTCTTGTATTTCAGGAACTACTTGTGTCTTAGAGCATGCTGTTTAAAAACAGCTAAGGTATAACATTACTGTGGTTAGGCATCCATTATTATATTACATTAAAAATATAGTTTCACAGTAAAGGATTGTCCAAGAGAGCTCACAGGTGGAAAACTGGGTCAAATAGAAAACCCCTATGCTAGTTGACAAGTTGTACTCATGATAGCATTAAATGTTAGTGGCTTTAGGACGTCCTCTTTATCATTGAATATAACGCAAGAACTGTGCATTGTAGTTGGCACACAGTAACAGGAAGAGAAAATAAGACACATGGAATAGTATGAAGTTTCTTAGAGGAGAAGTAATAACGACATTTACTTTCATGAGAAATTGTTGGGGAGAATTATGCCACACTGTGCAGACCATGCCACTTTTCCCTTCCTTTTAGCCTTTCAGAAACACTTAAACTTTCTAACTGGAAAAGGACTTCCAGTGTTGAAAGGTACAGAACTGGTTTTCCAGTTGCACCGGTACAGTATTTACAGTCTGGTTGCCTTGTTTCCCTCACAATTAAGGTACATGTATATCTAAATCTGTCTGGTTGCTTGCAAACCAGAGAAGGCCAGCACTAGGGGGCTGGAAATGAACAAGTTAGACAGTACGCACCATTGCAGAGCAGGGGCCAAAATGACACGTATTTTGAGGAAGCAGGGCAGAGAATCGAGCTCTGCCTTGGACTTCAGCCTGATTTCAGAAGCAGGAAAGAAGTTGTAGGGACAGGCCATGGAGAGGCATTACAGGAGGTAGGGACTGGTAAAGAAAAATTGCAAAATGTGACACTTGACTCTTACGAAACACTTCAGGAAAAGGTTTTAAATTTCTCATTTGGGCATTCATTTCAATCTTGACCAGCAGTGTGCGGCTAAATGCTGATTAACTGATGCATTGATACAGAATTCTCCTGTGCCCATCCAGAGAAGCACAGAATAGTATCACCGAGCAGTTGAGCTGGAAAGGGACATGAGGACATCCTTTTATCCAGCCCCTGGCTCAGAGCAGGGGGAGGTGGGGGCAGACCAGTTTGCTCAGGGCTCTGCCCATTCCAGTTTTACATCTCCCCGTAGCCAGGGAGACTCCGCAGTCTTCTTTCTTGACACCCTGTTCCTAAGTTTGAGCATCCTCATGGGGAGAAATTTTTCTTTACTTCTAACACAAATTTCCCACATGCAGGCTCATGTCTGTTGTTGCCTCTCGTCCTTTCCCTTGGGAGCTCCGATCCCTCTTTAATCCCTCCTGTAAGGCAGCTGAAGACAGTGGCGAGGTCCGCCCTCGCCTGCTGTCAGCCATCGTGTGGTTCAGACATAATCCCAGGCGTAGGAGGGATGGGGTGCTGGGTGACACCAGCCAAGGTCCTTTCGGTACGTTGTTGGCCTCTGACCTGCTGGGAGTGCACCTTGCTGGTTGGGAGGTGTCATTCTTTTCCATCTTGGAATCTCTGTGGACATTCTGGGAAGCTCTTCACATGATCTCTTTCTAAGTAAAAAAAGAAAACAAACAAACAAAACCCACAACCCAGAAAATCCACTGAGGAGCAGTATAGCATCTTTTATTTTCGATACATTACTGAATTTTCCTTCATTTTCAAAGTTAGTTATACTTTATATATGGCATATTTAAATATTTATTAAGAAGACATCTAATATATTAATAGTAAATATCAATATTCAAATATTAAATATTTATACATAGTACATAAATATATAACATCTAAATCAAAGCACAAAAAATAAACATAGATATAAAATATTGAACTATTTTAGATATTAATAGAATAAACCTATATTGTATTTACATAGGTTCAGTATGCATTTTATTACAAAACTTCATTGTTGAGGGGGAAGGTTATCTTTTAAATATAGCATGTTGAGTGTCATTTTCCTTCTTCCTCTTAATAAATGCGCTACCTTATGGATTATAATGTGAGAAAGCTGACATAAAATCACAGTCAAAAATTGGTTATGAATGCCATGAAACAGTTAAACAGTTCACCATAGGATCCTCCCCGGTGAGTAAAGGTGATCTGGCATTTTTAACATACCAAATAAATCAATCAGTGCATTAGGAAATAATAGGATTAGCTAATAATGCCTTAGAAAAGGATGCAGATAGTCCAACTTCAACATAACCCTGCACCCCTCTTTTCTTCAATAAAAATGTGGTGGGGGAGGTTTATCCAATGTTTTTCCCTAGAGAAGTGTGTTGAGGGATGGATACTAGAGCTCTAAATTGTTTTCCTACATGAAGGCTAAATAAATCTCCTATCCATAACAGGAAATGTTGAGGTTATTTTTCTATAATGTATAAATGTGCAGTTATGTCTTGAAAAAAAATGTTTTCCTTAAAAGTTAGTAGAGAAACAATGGAGTGGTATTACACTGGAAATACATTTTGAAGAATGCGTATGTAATAGAGATCATCTCCGTATTCAGTTTGCTGTGCAGATACACGATGCTTTTTAACTAAAGGATTGCCTCACCCACTAGGCTGTGGTGTGTTCTCTTTAAGTTCTTGCATAAGGAGTGGGAGTGCGGGGCTCAGAACAAGAGGGTGGTTTGCTGGTCAGCATTTAAGCTTTCGTTGTCCGAGCGACAGTTGGGAATTAGCTTTTGCTTATGACTGTGAGAGTACTATTGTTTAAATAGTTGAGAAATGAAGTTTGTTTCATCTGTAATACATAAATACATATATAATATATATAAAATATACAAGCACAATGGCTTAAATTATGATCTTGTGAAACGGCTTTGCATTTTGTTGTTTTTTAAGAACCAGTGCTGTTCACATTTAAGTCATTCTTTGGTTGGTTTCAGAAGTCGGCATTACAGAATTTAGCCATGCAGGTTTTTTTCAGCCACATGCAGTATTCGCACACAGGAGAGTAAGTAAAAGCATAATAACAAAGTAGAGGAATATGTGATTAAAATGTAAATCCAATTCTCAGGGTGCTGTATGCAGATATTTAATTAAGAGATTATCTGGATAACTGAAGAAAAGAAATAGCATCTGTTCTAAAGTGCATAAAATGAATATTAACTTGTGCTTCTTAAATGTTTAAGAAAGAAGAGTTTAAAAAAAAAGAAAAATAGAAAAGGCAAGGAAATATTCTTGTGTCAGACTCTAGATGAGGAAATCCCATGGTTCTTTATTAAAGAGTAACTTTTCCCGCTTATTTATTGACGAGGAGAATGAACAGTGGCATGGCCTTCTTTAATTGCTGTTTGTGTTAAAAATATAGAAAATAATTCTGAATTAGAAATCGCTAATAGTTTCAGGAGTATGTTATTTGTCGTGGTCCCTTTGTGTGTTGGGGTCAGGTAGCAAGAGAGAGCAAAAAGTAGCTTGTTAAGATCTTTGTACCGCTGCTGTTTGTGTATCAACGTTCTTGCCTTCCCTGAGCATCAGTTGCCTATTACCTTTTCTTTGCATTTCATATATTAGCGGCTGGGAAGTTCATGAGCCAGCAAAGCCTGATTATACTTCAGGGGAGACATTCCCTAAAAAGAGAGAACTACGCCTTACCTGGGACCCTTTGGAGTAGTTTTGATGTCTTAATGGGTGATGAACCTTTGGAAGAGCCTCAGAATTTTCCAGTTCAGTCTGTACCTGTGATTCCTGAATAGGAACAAATTTTTATGCTAGAGTAGTTGGTATTTTCAGCCACTGGATATTGGCCTGATATTGATTGTGTTGAAATGAATTGGGGATGTCTCTGTGACTTGTTTGGAAAGCAGCTCTGAGTGCTTTTAAACTTGCCATGATGTTAATGGGTTTTCAGGGGATGGAGCTTGTTTCAGTGTGCTTGCATTAGTGCAAGAGCAGTTTGGATGTGGAAAAAAATGATAGTCTGAATGTATCTTTACACTCTCATTACTATATGAAGACTAGTTTTCTGTATTTTACTCAGCTGTTGAGAGCCCGAGGGGCTGTAAATAGCAGTGATTCAGCGATGTCCAGTCAAATATCTGATTCTCATTTAAATTTCACATGTACAAAGAAGAGGTGGGCCTGGGATTGCCCTGGTGGAAAATCCCTATGGGCTGAACAGGATTTTTTTTTAACCAGTGGCTCGGTAGTATCCCATCTCCCCAGTCCATTGTTTCTTCTCCATTCGCTTTGTTTCCTTAACAAAGGTTTGTCTAGGGTAGCTGATGAAAAGTCTCATTCATTTTGTTTCCAAGTTTTTTGTACTTTTTGCACAGTAATCAAAATGAATGGAGAAACAGCAAAAAGGCAACAAATGGAGATTTCAGATCCATGAATTCTTGCCTGTTTTATCCATTTCTACTACCCTGTGTTCGTCCATCTTCATACCAATCAGGGCTCTGGTGAGACCCTCTGGAGGTCACCCTGGCCCCCTCCAGCTAAGCCTGGAGCTCTTTGATAACCGCCAGTTTGTCAGCTTTCTCTCAGCAGAGGTATATTAATTCCAGGTACCTATAAACGTTTCAACTTAAATATGCACCACTGACAATTTGCTTTTAATTTAAATTTGGATTTTGGCTGTTTCTGCTAATTAATTCTTTTGCCTCGTACTTCTAATGGTCTCTCCTTCCTGGACACCTCACCTACACCCTGCATTTTCAAGCTGCCTACATTTCTTTAGAGGGATTTGGAGAAACAGGTGAAAACTTCTGTAGCAGGGGTGCCTGGCATTAATTTTGTTTTTATCAAAGATGAATATGTCAGCTATATTCTTATATATGACAGTATTCTTATATGACAATAGTACATTCTTTCTAAGGCTTTCTGATATCCTTTTACATATTTCAGTACTTACGGTCATGACCTTGCAGGGGAAAGAAGGTTGCCAAGCTCTTGATTATATCAAGGGCGATCAGATTTGAAATAATGTTTTTTCTTTTTTTTCTGAAAATAATTTTTTTGTCAAAAGAAAGGAATCTTTTAAAACATCTGTGTTTAAAAGAGATGCCTTCATTTTTCAGAGCCAAAGCTGTTAATTTTTCTACTAGACTGTGTTTGACCAGCAGCCACATCATAGGCATTAAAAAGTCATGTTCTTATGAAGGAATACTGGTGTATTTTTCCTTCGTGGGAGAATATGCCATCACACTTCATCTACTTTTACTTAAATTCACAGCAGAACTAGCAAGCAGATACGATAGAGAAAAATTAGGTAGTTTTGGTATGCGTGTCCATCAGCCTGCCTGCCTGGTTAGCTTTCTGTGCAGCACAGGGGTTATTGAGCCCATCGCATTACTGCTGAGAT
>NW_009646966.1:3361009-3369957 GCF_000708025.1 Charadrius vociferus | reverse complement strand
GAGATGGTGGCGTTCTTCCCTCCAAAAGGGAAGGATACATGGCATTAACAGCTGATACAAACCGGCATCTGAAGTGTAGTGGCAGGGTTAGATTCCAGATCCATTTCTTCACCACAGGGCTGGAAGAAGGAAAGGCTGAGCCTCAGCAGTAGGACTGTTTGGTCTCTTCTGTCTCGGCACAGCTCAGAGGTGAGCTTGGTTACTCAGAAACAGTGTGCTGACAGGTAAGATAGCAGTTGTGTCGCTTAGGGATCCTTAAAAACAAATGAAACAAACTGCCAAGTCCACCCACACAGGTCAGTTTTCAACAGAATTAAGTAGTCCAAATTAGGTACTGAAGCATCCTGTTGGTCTGTTAAGTACATGTGCGTGGGTGAAGCTGGAATAGTTAAATATTTAAACTGCCCTAAATGACAGGAGCTTGTATGTTTTCTTCCTGAAATTCTGGTTTCAGATCATCACGTCCAACTCCTCTGCTGTGTTCAGGGACATCCTTCACTAGATCATGTTGCTCAAAGCCCCATCCAACCTGACATTGAACACTTCCAGTCATGGGGCATCCACATCTTCTGTGGTCAACCACCCTCATTGTAAAAAATTTCTTCCTTATGTCTGATTTAAATCTACCTTCTTTCAGTTTAAAACAGTTGCCCCTTGCCCCTTCATTACAGACACTGGTAAAAAGTCTCCATCTTTCTTATAAGCCCCCTTTATATATTGAAATGACACAATAAGGTCTCCTTGGAGCCTTCTTTTTTCCAGGCTGAACAATTCCAAGACCTTATAGGATCAAGAAAATATGCCAATCATTCTTACTGCTTGTTAGGTTGACTGGTGATATAGTTTGGCTCATCTCTTACTGGGTGGAGGAGTAGGGTGAGGAAGCATTAATAAAAAGCAATATGATGGGATCGCATTTCTTTCAATAGAAGAAAATCAATGAATATATATTCGTGTGTAGATGTTTTTCCTAAAGTTTAGTCCTTGCCTAAATGGGAAATAATGATATAACTGGTATGGCTCTCACAGTGTCTGCTTAGTGATAATATAATGAAAACAGAGACACTCATATGTATAATAAATACTATTCTAATGGTTGTTAGGTCATAATAATATAATATGATAACATATATGAAAATTAACCTCTGTTAATAAAAAATTAAATGGAGGTACACATTGTCAAATACACAAACTCAAAGACTTACTCTGGCATGAATTTATACTTGTGTAATTTTGCTGCGGAAATTTTGTTAAAACTGGTGAGCATCTACTTTTTGAGTTTAATGGGTGTATTAGGATTCAATGGTAAAAATACAATTTTTGTTCTGTTGTCAACTTCCTGTTTTTACTCATTTCCCAAATTTGCCTTAATATGCCTGTTTAAAATAACTTAATGTTCCAGTGTTAACAATAAGTTTAATACTTTCGTATTAGGCTGCATCCTTTCTGACAGCCATTGTACCCCATATGAAGGTGTTTCTACATACATATCAGTTAAATCCTGCAAAGAGTTTGAAGAAAAAATGTGCTATTATACAGTCAGTTTGCTGTTTTTTTAATATTTTGAAGATATTTATGCAACGAGGAGACAATACAGACATTTTAATAAATTGCTGAATGTCTCATGAGAGAGAGAATTGCTTTTTCAGTGTAGAAAGTGCCATCTTAATTTAGAGATGAAATTGTTTTGGGGGAAAGCAAATCCTTTTAATAAGGTCTTTTTAATGGATGGCTAAAGGAAACAATAAATATGCTAATGTAGGATTATTACAATATATAATTGATATTTGGACAATTATAAATACTTCTTTTGAAATACTAATTTACTGGCATGTTATTGGACAGGTTTTCTTATATAACAGTTGTTAGAGGGTGTCTACAAAAATGTTTTTTCATGTTCATTTGACTTTTCTAAAGGAAAAAAAAATATCAAAATCAGTTCTCATCCGTGATATGAACACATAATGAAATATAGTAAACTTCTGACCTATTCAGTTCAGTTTCAGACAGAGGACCAGAAGGGATATGATAAATTTTTCATCCACAGTTCTTTCATCCTGTAGGAGAATAAATTAATATATGTAACTTCTAAGTTAGAAATTGATGCTGATCATTTCATTACAGATGCATATGATTACGATATAATGTGCAACTGCTTTAGTGCTAAAACTGTTCCTCACAGGTCATGCAACCAAAACGATAGTAAAGCAGGATGAACCCTTATGCCTACCTGCCTTTTGAGATCTGGCTCTCCAGGTAGTGACATTTAGTAGCCTGTTCTAAGCACAAACAAAATTTGTTTCAGACGTGGTAATGGATTACTTGTACTGCACTGCATGCCTAACATTGGTTTTTAAATACTGCACAATGTAAAACTTTGACAATCGTAAAATGTGAGAATATTTTAGGTTGACAGAGCTCCTTGGATAATAGCATTAACCTTTTGACACTTATTTGAATAAATAGGATGGATTTGTTTCACTTGTGTTGAAGTTGCCCAGATGCATAAAGTTGGGTTTGTTTCTTGGTGATTAGGGAGGTGAAGTTGGCACTGGGGGCTTGTCTCCTGCCTGCAGGGGAGGTGGGCAGCCGTCGGCTGAGATGAGCCTTCTGGGGAGCATTGCTTTCCTCCCCCTGCTCGCAGCCTGCCGGCCCTTGCCCTCAGCGAGGGGTGCAGGGGGTCCTCAGGCGAGTAGAAGAGGCGGCCTTGGGCTTTCCATGTACTTGAGCTGTGCCCTAGTTAAACCGGGGCTGTTCCTTGCTACTTGTGTAACCAGTCAATTCCTTTCCATGGGCAAGACAGCCTGTAGCACCTTTACTGGATTTTAAGTAATGGCTAATATAATTAATTTAATATTTGTTTTGGAAATAATGTTACATATTACTTTTCTAAAGCTACTTTCTTTTATTTGAGCTATACAATTTTGTCCTAGAATATAAATCACCATTGATAACTTTGCATTTTTGCATCAAGACATTTCTGAATCTTTCACTCTTAGATAATACTCAGCGTTTTCATCTGCCACACTTAAGTTAGCTAGACATGTTGTATTTTTCTCCTACTCTGTTTCTCTTAGAAATACTTCTAAATCCCACCAAAAAGCCCTGCTGCTGTTCTTTTGAAGTTGTGATTTTGGCTTTCAGGTCGAAAGCCTCATGCAGCAAATTGAGCCACCGCATCCCCTCTGGCCAAAACTGACTTCTGCAGCTGCGATCTTTGCTTTTCTCTGGTACTGAGCAGTCACGCGAGGTGTACCCTGCATGAACTGTCTGCCTTCAGTCTCGCTGTTAGCTGGTAACCCACATGCTTATTTGATAGACGTACCGGATCTGTCCTCACTGTAATTTGTGGCGTGGCCAGGCGGAGTTGTGATGGCTTACTAAGCGTTTCGCAAAAGCCCATCGCTGAACTGCTGGGACACCTCATCCCACCTGAAAACCCAAAGTGCAGTCAAAAATAATGTTCAAAACTGCAGTCATGCTGTGGGGTTTTCAGCACTTATGAGACCATTGCAAGAAAATATTTTGCTCTGGAAACGATTAAATTTTCCTTTTTTTTTTTTTTAATAAACATAATTCAAGACCTTATTGAAGACAGAAAAACGGGACTGAGTCCATGGAGAATGCCGGTTTTTCCTTTAGTTTATTGGTCAATACCTGCAGCTGCCAGATTTGAGGTTTCTATCTTTTTCACCATAACTTGGTGTGTATTTTATTTTACCTTGTTATTAGTAACAGATTAGAAAGTAGCAAAGACAACAGTTTAATGTAAAATTATTGCTTGCTTTTACTACCTAGTGTCATACTGGGTTTTTTCATAGCCACTATTTGCTAAGAGCTTTTTCCAGTCTTCCCTTTTGTTTCTATTGCTTTAGGACCTTACACCGTGACTGTCCTGGGTGCATTACGCTCACCGTGTTGGTTTTACTTGAGAGGGCTTTGTTACTACAAGTGAACTGTTGGTTTTGTATGGTGGGATCGTCAAGGTTTAATGAACCTCATGAGGGGCTTCAGCTGTAGAGGAGGGGTGATATTTCCATCACTCAGTTACAGGTGGTCTGTTCGGAAGGATTTTACACATTAACGAGATGCCATGGAGATGGTAGGTAGAGGATTTATTTTGTTGTAGCTGTCAGTGGCAAGCTTTTACGATCATTGAAGGACAGCAGTTTGAGGTAGCTTCTAGGAGGCAGTGTTGACCTGGATTCAATTATCTTGCATTGCGCACGGAGGGACTTTCATCTGGGTGATTACCATGTAGCAGTAGTCTCTTGCTGACTAATTTCTGGTTCCCTACATAGCTCCCTGGTTAATCAAGCATTTTTTGAAAGGCAAAATGGCAACCTTAAATTGTTCTTACTACTCAGTGGAAGGATTTTTGTCCTGATCTGTTTTGGCAGAAATCAATACAAGCTGTAAGACAGTTAAAGCTTTGGTAGAACAAGGACAGAGCTTGAGTATGAAGAACCACTCTTGCATCTACAATGCGTTTTGTGTGCATGTGATGGAACCCTTTTTGTGCATGTGGTTTTCAAGCACCTCTCTTGGAAAAAGCTCAGAAAAGTCTGCTGGATTAGCAAAATACAAGTTCTTTCCTAAACAGAGACATGATGACTTTTCCATAAATCTGCCTCTTGCTAGCCAGCAGTAATAACATAAAGACATAATCATTACAGTTTGTATTTTTATTGTACTTTTTTATTGAGTTACGTTATGACATTTATCAGAAATAAAATTAAGCTTAGGGCATGGAAGATAGTGTATATTTACCATTTGAAAGCTTGAATTTAAGACAGATTGTGGCAGTTGCCCTTTTGGCAAGACAGACAGGCTTCCAACCTAAAGGTAGGCAAAGTAAGATTACTTTAATACTGCTTTTATGAGGCCTGCCCAATCAGATAAAATAATTTTTAAAACTTGAGTTGAAGCAATGTCTCGTACCTTTCAGGATAAATAAGCAAAAACGTGCATAATATGTTCAAGTTGCTTTTAATTCAAAGTCCTGTCAGTTTTTAGTTAACTGTTGTTGTAAGATTACGAGTTCTCTGCATCATTTTCTGTGACAATCACCTCCTGTTGATGTTCTCTGTAGTAGAAAAAACATTTAGCCATTTAGATTAAAGTGTCATTTGGAAAGTTAAGTAAAATGATAAACACCCTACACTGTCCAGTGTTGCAGTTGCAATTTAAAACTTGACTGCCTTTTACTCCTTCAGTATTTTATGTGCTGCTTTCTGTTTTTATGGTGACTCCATGCTTTTTGTAGTGGGGGTGCTCATTCTTCTCGAGATTTTTGAATTCTAACAAGGCAAGATTTTCCTTTTTCTTTGGAAAAAGGTGGAGGGAATCCATTTTATATTTGCAGAATCCTTCTGTCAAAACTGTATATTGTTTGGTCCGTACCCAGGAAGGGTACCCGCGTGACATGGGGGGGGGCTCTTGTGCCCATCTTTCTCACCCAAGGGTGGATGGACTCCTGTGCTCAAGCAGCAAGAATGCATTCATGTAGCTGCTTTATAGCTGTGGCTAACCCTGTTGGTTGAACAATAAATATGTTTGGATAAATTTTTACCTTCTGGCATGCACTTTTATTGGTTTTACTCTTGAATAATCTGTGCAAACATTTCTTCCCTTCAAGACTAAAATGGTCGATAGCATCCTTTTAAACACTGTGGCTTCTATTCTTACTTTGCTACAAGGAATTGAAAGCTAAAACTTGAGCTTACTTATGGACAGAACTGTGTTTGTGGTTGTTCAGTTTACTAGTGCAATAGAAAAGGGTTTTTTAAATTGATGCTTCATGCTATTTTCCAAATACTTTATTTGCAAGCAAAAGGTGCTCTTATTGTTCAGATTTTTTAGAAACTCATAGTGTTTAATCAGTAACAGTAAGGTTAAAATTAAAGTTTTCAAGATTAAAGTTTTACCAGCTTGACTGTTGACTTGATTTGATGTCCAATCACATATTTATTTTCCCACACTACCTGTATCTAACTCCCTTATCCAAAACAGTGGGTTTATTCACTATTGGGTTTTTTAGGGGTAAAAAGCAGCCAGGAGAAACATACGCTTTGTACCATTTGTCTGTCGTGCAGCTTCCCACTGAATGTTAAGGTTAATGCTTGTGGTTGTCTTGAGCTAGTACTAACTTTTGTTAGTAATACTAAAGAAGGACTTGCAAAGATTGCTTTGAATTGTTTTCTATTTTTTCTTATGTTTGATCTACGAAGAGGTGATTAAGAATAATATTAATGCACAAATAAAGAACCTTTTCAGCATTGATGGGTATTCTTGAAACTATAAAACAGTATTTTAGAAGATGCGCTTCTAAAAACTTGGACGTTTACTTTTTTTTTCTTGGGGATTCTTGAAAATAGCTAATGTTATATGTGTAAACGTATTCGAGCAAAGTTTTGTAAGATTAGTTTGCTGTCTTTCTCTGGCTGTTCATGCCCAGCTCTTAGCGTAGGCAAGAGTCACAGCCTTGCCCATTTCTTTAGACAACGAACACTACCTGATTTAAAAATATTTAAATGTCAGGATTTTTAAACATACTTGGCTATGTTCTCTTTATTCATTGTATTAGACTGGCGTAACCATTAAAATCGTGCTAAGATTATTGGAAGGCTTCCTGTACTGGGTTTATAGCCTGTCATACCCAGATTATACCCGTTTTGTTATCTGGAATATATCCAGCTTCCGCTAAATGGTGTCTTTTTTACTTTTAAAAGAAATGTGCAGCTGTTTGTAACCAGAATACAGTTACTGGAGTGACAGCGATGCCAGCTGTGTGCTGTACACATCAGCTGGTGCAATAACTGAACAGCGCTCTCCTAGATGCCCCTTCTCTGTTCGCTACATTGACACAATGTATAGAGAGGTTCTTCTGTAGCTTTTACTGTTCTCCATCTCTGCATGTGATAAACAGCACTTTCTCCTCCGTTTGGACAAATCTGGACAGAAAGCTAAGCCTCATATTTTGAGTTTCCCTCATAAAGGTGGAATATTTGTTTTGATCTTCAGTTATTTCTGTCTGAAGCAGGTCAAGAAGTTGGGTCTGAAAGACAGAAAGTTTGGAGGACTTGAGTCAGCTATAAAGGTCCAGGAGTTTGTTTGCCATACATATGCTTCCACGGCCACCTCGGCTGCTGGCATGTGGCGGGGATGGCAGTGGGCTCATATTTAAACCCACATCTGTCTTCATATCGAGTAATGGATGTATGCCTACATGGTGCCCCACCTGCTGCTCTGCCCAAATGTAGCTGTGCATGCTGGGACTATGCACAGGGGGATGCTTGGTCAACCCCAGAATAGTAAAGCAGTATGTTCCCATGGGGAAAAAAACACACCAAAACTCCTTCAGAAAAAAACAAAACAAAACAAAACCAAAAGCAAAATGCTCGTGCACAAGTGCATTTCCCACAGCAGCCAGGTTGAAACCATTTTCTTTCTAGAGGAGAGAGCAAGCAAAAAGGGTGTATCTTCCCACTCTTCATTTTGCTCCTGTACCTTTCCTAAGTTGTAGTCCTGCGTGTTGAATGACAGGAGCATGGCAGGAGTCAGGACTCTCCTGTCCCATCAGGTGTCAGTGGAGAAGGTTCATGTTCACTCTTCAACATAAGGAGATGGTATCAATGGGGCCAACAAAGGTCTTCTGCTTTGCTTTTGTGAGGCACAGCAATAACAGCCCCGCAAGCAGCATCGCTGAGCCTTACCTCAGTGTCTTTGGCGCCCCGTGCCAGGAAGCCTGGTGAGATAATGGGGGACTTGTACTGAAAGCTGCAGTGCCCACAGCCTGGGCTCCACGGAGCTCCACAAACACCTTCTAAGGATGGACAGCACTGGGTGCTACGCTTTGCATTTGGGTCTCCAGAATTTCAAATCTGTCACAGATTGGTATGTAGCAAATGTTTATGAAATCTGAATTTATGCGTTAAATTTGGGCACAAAGACTAGAATTGTGTAAATGTTTCATGTGAGCAAAACTCATTGTAGTTTCTTGTGCTCATTTAGTTTTTTTCACAATACAAGGGGTAGAGCGAAAAACGATCATAAAATAAACTACCACTTCTTCCTCTTGGGCTTGATGAAGTCAGTTTTGCTGTTGATTTCAAGGGAGTAATATCAAGGGAGATTTTGTGCTTGATGTCATAGCAAATGTTGAAGTTGAAAAATGTCCAAAAATAGTGTTGAATTGAGTCACTTTAAATGTATTTATCTTGAATCCCCACTTTGTGGCATTATTGCTGTAGTCTCATCTCGAGCTAGCATTATTCATTAATACCGGCTTATCCCCATGATCCTTCTTTCTCTTTGTCTATTCATTCGGATATACTGTGCACACACATTTGTAGCCTTCTGTTTCTTGCTCCGTTAATACCATATTTTAAATTGCACTTAGAGCTGGTGTGTTTGAACCAGTTATGCAGTCAGACCAGGAAACCCTCGTCCTTGGCTTGTGTAGGAGTCTCTGTTACCCCACGTACAATATTAGGAGGCATTAGGGAGACTAAATTCCTCTGGAAATACAGACTGACTGATTTTTGAAGTATTGCTGTGATTGACTGTAATGTAATACACTTGGTATGAATGCTTAACGGATAAACATTCTTTTGCTTACTCCAGGCAGTTTTACATCTTACTAGGACGCAATTCATTGTGCTAAACAGTGCAAATGTGAAACTATCATTAGAAAAAACGTAGTCAGCCCAAATGAATTCTGCCTGCAGGTGCAATTAAGGGATTGGTAAGTCTACAATATGAAGTAATTGAGTAGTGATCTGGCGCTGAGAATGCTGCATTGCACTTTCTGTTTGAAAGATGTTTACAAAATACAGCAAACCTTTTGCTGTATTACAGAAGCTTTTCCGTTAATCCTCTTAGCCTCCGCCTGTTTGTCCATTTTTATGTACAAGCAGTGGCATTAGCAGGCTGAACGGCTGGGTTTT
>NW_009646966.1:3259460-3360993 GCF_000708025.1 Charadrius vociferus | reverse complement strand
CCTGCTGAATTAATGCAGCACCCCATTAATTGGTCTCTTTTATGTCACTGCGTGGTGATGTTGGTGTGTGAATACAGCAATAGGATACCAAAGGCTTTAGATTCCATAGAATCACAAGCATTTTAGTCGATGTAGAAAAATACCTGCTTGTACTACAAACTAAATAAATACTCTCTGTAACATGTGCCACCTTAAATTGGGGGATTATGTTTACCCTGTACAGAAGGCCGGTTGAAGGGCTGTCTAATATCTAGTGTCATACTTAAGCTATGCTTCAACTCGTAAGCTGTGTACTTAAGTAATGAATAGTCTGTGCGCTGACACTTTGCAAAGGAAGGGTTTAACACATCTGAGTTTTTCTTAATAGAATATTTCTTAATAGAATATAATAAAATTTCCCACAGTCAGCTTAGACTGTGGGACTGTCTTTATTTAGTAATCCAAAGAATTCTTTAAGTAAAAATTTCTCATAAAAAAAAAAATCCAAGCATTTCTTCATTTAAGTTTTTTATATGAACTTAGTTATTGTGAAAGGTGATGGTGATGGTGGGGCAGCTTTAGAGATTCAGGAAGGCTCCCACTATGGTCTGGCATGGAAGTGCATTTGCTTATTGTGCCTTGGTCTGAGGCAAAGGCTGTAAAGCCTTCTGGTTTCTGGCACTGGAGATGCCTCTCCCTGGCTCATTCAGTCTTTGCTGCATCTGTAGCAGTATCATTAAGGTTGCCAGTTAGTACCAAATGCAGTAGCTGCTAGGAATGAGACAAGGTGTATGGGAGAGTCATAAAAACCTTCGGGGTAGTTGCAACTTTGTACCTCAAAAAAGCAGAATAGGATTTGGATTGATGATGTAGTATTGAGAAAACTGGACACCAGGTCAAACTGTTTCCACCTCTTTTCCTCCACCTTTGCTCTTTTCTCTGCTTTAAGTAAAGGGATAGATAGTAATGTGTACTATTTTTAATCTATATACATTGTTGTACATTTTTAATATATATACATTGTATTAATTTTTGTTCCATTTGCAAAATATGTCATAAGTTCACAATAAAACTACAGTTGGATTAATTATATCTGTATAATTTATTCAACAAACCTTCTAAATGAATGCCTGTGATCACTTTTTTGTGCCCCTTTTTTCCTTTGAATTGTTTTTCTAACAGTTCTGACACTTGTAAATAAATGAGAGGAATGACTTGTGAAATTTTATTTTTGTGGACTTATTTTCAGTGAATATACAGGTTGCATAATTTGTCTCGGCTGAGATTTATTTTAAAAAGAAGTAAGAATGTTTTATTAATAGTCAATATTTTGTTTCGGTTGTTTGTCTCTGAGAATGTTTGTGGCATTTTTACTCTGTGTTTGGATATCTTGACTTCTAGGCTGAGGGAGCAAGAGATTGCTGGGAGAAGAAACACTGAAGTGTTGATTCATGGTGACATTGCTACTGTATGGCAGTCTGTACTAATTGGTACCAGAAGCAGCATTTACTCTTGGCCGGCTCATGTGTCACACTCTTGAAGGCAGAAGAAAAATAGCACCCTCCATTACGATGTAAATTGGCAGCGATGCAAGGATCTGGAAAAAGTACTGCAGCAGATTCAGGAATAAATGTCTAGGGACTGAAATTGCAACTTTGCTTTGTGCTCTTCTGTCCATTTAAACTTGTTTAGACACCAAAGGTCCAGACTTGAGGCTGTACTCTATTAGAATTAATTTGTCATACTCGGCTCACTACAAACGTTCTCGTTTGCATGCTTATTTTCATGTTCAAAGATACAATGAGTTCTTTAGTATGCTAGTTTGTTACCTTGGCAATAGCGGGGCTTGCCAAAAGAGTGATAAAATATATCTGCCGTCACATTGGAAATGAATTTGCTTCTTAAATATTCTTGTTGATATTTTTATAATTTTTCATATGGTGTGGTTATCTGTGTGCTCTTGTTGCAACTGCTTCTTCATTCTGCTGGATGAAGACACTCTTAAGGTGCAGGCAAATGTTTTTACTTTGCCCTGAAACAGGAGTGCAGTTACAGTCAGCCAAAGCCATTCAGGTTTAAAGGTCAGTACTGCACTGCTGTAGGCAGTAACACGTTAAATTGCTGTACCTCGATCTCTAATCTGTCCAGGATCTGTGAAAGAAGTCTGGCAGGAGAGGCTTTCTGAGGAACCCTGAGCTTTATGGGAATGCAATACAGTGGAGCTTGTTTCTTGGCTCTTTTCCCTGCAATTGTCAAGCTACTGTGGTGAAAAATACAAGTTGGGATTTTTTTTCCTGATTTGTATTTTCTATTTCTAAATTGTGGATTACTGACCAAAAATAGACAGTAGAAGATTCAAACAATTGTGCAGTAAATTTTTGTCAGTAACTTCCAGTAATACAAAGTAGAGTTAAAAAAAAAGCAAGGTCAGAGCAAAGGAATGAGTCATATATGAAGTGTACCTGTGAAGTACACAAAACTTAAAAACTGTCCTTGGGATTCGTATATAATCGGTAAGACTCAGGGGAGTCACCTCACTAGTCATATATTCACCCATTATACTGTTGCTTCCAAGCTGCTTCATTACAAAAACCAACCCACTGCACAAGAAGATTTAGACCCAGGTCTGCAAAACCATCAAACGGAATTCCGTGAAAATCATTTAGCCTGTACCACTAATGTGAGAGAAAAACAGGACAGTATTGGAATTTCTCATTTGTAGTAATGGTTATGACAAATAAAAATATTGCGAAGGATGGAAAGAAAAAACCTCACGGAATTGTTACCGGTCACTATATGCAAAAAAAGCAGGAATAATCAGATGAGGCTATTCAGATGTCTTTGTCAACGCCAGGTTTCAGTGCACCATGCTGTTTCACTCGCTTTGTAAAATTAACCTAAGACACAGCAACCCTAATAGCTGTGCAAGTTGCAAATTCCATACGAGGCATGTTTCGATACCAGTGAATCCTTTTAAGTCTGACCGGGGTGACCCTTTCAGGATAAGCAAGTTGAGTTACTTAGATTGCCTTCCAGCAAAAGGTAAGTCTAACGTTCAGATACTCTACAAAGGGTTGCATGCTGAAAGCATGGAAAATGAGTTTAGTAAAAAAAAGAACAGAGAAATATTCTTAGAATTTTTGTGTTGAAGTAACTCGCTGTTTGCCAGTGAGTGAACTGTTTGGGTTTTTAGGGTTGCCATGGAAAAATAGCCGAAGTTTTTCCAGGATTGGTGTAGAGACATATTTGCCCTCAGCAACCTAGAGGCCGTAATTTCTTGCCTGTGTAGAAAAGAAAGAAATGATTCATGTCATCTGTGTTCCTCATGACATGATGTTCCTGAAGTTTCACGTGAGTAGGATTGCTTCTCTGAGGGTCAAGCTCAGTCTACAAGGACTTAAAGCCACATGACACAGTTCAGTCTCCAATTCTCATTTGGTCACTATGCGCTAGATCAAGATTGTGAACAAGGACACTAGGTGTTGTACAGTGAAGAGTCCTCAGTGTTTATGAGACCGGCATTGCATTTGGTATAGCTTCTTAAGTGTTTAAGTATTAACTAGTTTTCAAAGGAGCTGATTTTGTTCTCAAGTCCCTTAAAAAGTATGAAGAGACGGTGGTGCAGGGCTATGGTCCTGCTTGTTTGCAACAGGCTTTGGACCCTAAATCCATCCGAAGTGGATGCAACATGGGAAAGTTCACATTCTGCCACTGCAAAGTTTATTTTAGGCAAAGTTACAGCGTATGAGAAATTCCCTTTCAGCATCTCCCTGGTTTTGAACTGCTGTTGGCAGGAGTGGTGGGGCAGGCTACATCTCGGATGGTTTTGTTTTGTTAAATGCTTTATTGAAGTATTGTCCCTTTGCAGAGATCTCATGTTCCAAAGTCTCTGAAAGAAGAGTGTTGCCTGGCAATGGCTTTGAGTGTAATTAGCGGATGACTGGAGATGATCTGTGTCAGGGTAGCCTTAGACTAGGTCAGTGATACACGCTGTTGTGGAGGAAGGAGGCAGAGGCTTTGAAAAATACACTACATTAGAAAAGCACATGTGAGGCCAGAGGAGTATCTGTTCCTCCCCATGAAGGAGGCAGCAGCTCACTGAGCCAAACGCGAGACGGCGTCTGGAGAACAGGAGTTTCTCAGAACTTGTCTGATTTTTGTAATACTTGAACTGCTGGAATTTTTTTTTTCCAGATTGTCTATTTTCAGAAGGAAAAGAGTCCCTTTTTAAAGAGTGAGAAAGAGTAACCCTAACAAAAGAGCATCTTTTATCTCCTCATTGATTCTCATTAGAGTAGCACACACAATATAGGATGTCTTCAGCTGAGTGAGTGTTACTTATTACTATAAAAATTTTTACTTACCTTCTACTTTACTTATCTAAGTAAAAATTTACCTTCAAGGAGCAAGGTTTTAGATAGCACTAATATGAAAACTTAGTATTTTTAGGAGATCTTAGTCTCCTTTGTCATATAACATTCATCTGTAATGATACAGTATTAGCCAAATAATGATCAGGATTTTTTTTTATGTTCTTAGAAATTACTCTGTAAGAGCAGATCTGTATTAGCTGTGGTTTTAATCTTCAGTACCTGGGCTTATTTTTACTTACTAATTACTCTGACCTGTCTTAATGAAGAGTAACAGCGTGAAGTTTTCACATGGGGCACACATTTCATTTACAGCAACAGTAATTTTTGTATTTTTCTGCTATGTAGACAAGTAGTGACTTAAATTGTAACAAAACTAGTACATCAGCAATAAAACAAGTACAAACTGAATAAATAATAAATGATAGGGTAAATCACTGATTCTAGGAAATTGCTTAATGAAAACAGGTGTTTTAAAGATGTCACACCTGAAACTGAGCCAAATAGCAGAAAGACAGGGTAAAAATTCTATTTGTACACAGGAAATTTGAGATAACAGAGAAAAAGAAATCTGAAAATTTGGCCTTCTATGTGATTTAAGGTGCTAAGAGGGCCATATTTTATACCAATATGTCAATGTTGACCTACAAAGAATTTAAAAAGCTTAGGCAAAGGATTTGTAGTGGACGAGCAGTTCATCCTTCTAGGAAGAACTTGAGCATTTTAGCTGGGTTACTTCCAGTCCCTGCAGCCCCTCTGAGCTGAAGCAGTAGGACCTTCCGATTTAACAGTAGTGGTTGCAGCGGAGAGGTCCAAGAGAGTGAGCAGGTATGTCTTCCCATCATTGATACCGGGAGATGATCCATCTCTGCCACCAAAGCAATTTCAGTTCCGTGTTTGGGCCTGAAACTGCACTGGATAAAATTTAAGATACTGATTTCAGTGAAATGAGCGTAGAAGTGAAGTTTGCCTGGTTGTTCAACTGCTTATTCTGGGAAACAAAACCACACTCGTGTCACTGGCCTAATGAATGCATTTTAATGTATGTGTCCCACCACTATGGCAGTTTGGGGTTAGCATCAGTCGGATGCTTTTCTCCATAGACAAGTCAGATGCAGGACATGCTGTAGTGGACGGAGCTGTATGGATTCAAGCTGAGATGTGTGGGTGCTGCTGCAGGGCAGTGACACTGTGATTTTTTACTGGATATGGTCTTTATGACTGGGCCGGGAGACACAAGACTTGATAATGTGTGCTAGTTACCTGAAACGAGTATCTAAAGATAGCACTTTCCAGTTGGTATTGAATTGTTTGAAAATGGAACAGTTTGATTGTGCATGGCAGCAGTTGCTCCTGGCGTGCTCTTGTATGTAACTTCTTACATACAGACCTCTTCAGGTCTCTGTGGGATGGAGAAGTCTAGGGCCTGGATACTTTTAGGATTTCAGAAACTGAAGTCTGCTGTGCAGTTCTTTTTGCTGGAGTTTCAGGCTGCTTAAATCAAATCTTTCTCCTACGGTGCTTTCTGAGGGAAACCCCAGGCTTGGTTTTGGTGTTAAGACGATCAGTTTCTTTCAATATTACAACTGTCTAATTCCCATCTGTGTCACATCCCGGCAATTGCTTCTTGGGAAGATTTGTCTCCTTGGTGTTTCCCTGCTGAAGCATTAGTGACAGCTGATGCCCACGCAGGCTTTAGGGGAGCGTGAAGCCAGGAAAGCTGGAGGAAGCCTGTGGTGGCTCCTCCTCACTGACTCACTCCCTTTGACTGTGACAGAGAGGCCACATCGCAGAGAAAAGTCTCTTTATAGAAGAAGAGAAGTCACCTATTTCAGATGTTAGCAGAGCTTCCTCTACTCCCTAAAGCTATGCTGTAGAGACACTTTCAAGCAGAAGGTAATGGGTGGTCAAACTGTGTTCTTTCTTCTCTCATTTAGCTTCTTGAGCACAGCAAGAGGGGCTATCCTCAGGGCTGTGCCTGCCTCCTGCCCTTGCAGGGTGCAGCTCAGGAGTATCCCTCACAACTGCTAGTGCTTCCAGTACAGTGCTGTAGGTCAGTGTCATGTTCGTCAACATGTCTGCTTCCTCCTTCCTCCTTCCTCCTGGCGCTCTTATGGCTCTTCCTCACTTCTCTCCCCACAAGAGAATTTTTCATCTTTAGTGGAGGAGGCCCAGCAGTTTAGTATATTCAAACCTGGACGTGATTGTAAAACTGCTCTAAAGAAATTGCAAATGTACCTGTTCCTCCTCGCAGAGGGTAGGGAGGTGGTATTGCATGCTGTTCTAGACTTAAAGACTTCTCTAGGCTGAGCAAGTACTGAAGGTGTCATCCACAACTTACAATGTTTTTCTGAATGTCCTCTGTCCAAATGACTTACTCAGCCACTGTTTCCTTGTCTGGATTCTTGCTAACAATCACAACAAAACTTGTCTGAAATTCCAGCTGTTACTGGAATTAATAATTATGCTTCTGATACAAAATATTTGTGATTTCCATTCATGCCTGCATTAAAGACAGCTTCTGGGTTTTCATCTTTCCCAAAGTCAACAGGGTGTACGTGGCAGAACCAGCTAAAGGAAATTGTTATTACTATCATTATAATTAAGGTTGCCAAAGGATGCATCCGTAGTGTCAGGTTGATTAGTTCCCATTGGTGTTTGCATGCTTCTGTATTCTCCCAGTTTCAGTGCAGGACAAACAAGTTGATTCACTTGGAGAAGAAAATGGGTAGTAGGAAAGATTAGAGTTTGTACTCTAAGGTCCATGCTCTCCAAACATGGACACTGTCTGTGCCAAGTTTTGTTCCCTCCACATGAGAGAGTCCTCTGTGACTCTCCTCTAGTAAAGCCTGGAGATGAGTTATAAAAAGATAAAACTGTCGGGGAGTTCTGTACTTATTTGCCTTCCTGTGTTGGTTGTTTGCACAGTAATGATGTGTGGCCAGAAGAAGACCTGATCAGGGCTTCTCACCAGGATGTATGGAGAGATGACCCATTTGGCTGCTGCTGGTGTCTGCAAAGAAGGCGTGGAACAAAGGTGTTCCAGATTCTTAAAAGTTTTTAAAAAGGCACACAAGAAGGCTAATAATACCAATTTTCACTCTGACGGAGCTTGTCATGTGTACGAAAGGAAGCATCATGCACTAAAGCAGTGAGCATTGGGTTTTCCACTGGGAAGACACATTCAGTCCCTTTACAGTATGCGGCTGCTGTTTCTGGAACCATGGCTCCATACAAGATTCAGGAAACCCAAATTCTGCCCTTGGTCTTGCTGAGGTAGCTGTGAAAAAATGAGAGGATTTTGGATCATCCCAAGGCTAATAGCATTGCTTTTTGTGTCTTCAAGTGTGCCTGAAAATCTTAGTTCTCTATAATGGGACAGAAGGTGCCTCTGATAGGTGTCTTTGGTTGTTCTCGCCCAAGGACTGTGATGAAAGGAAAAGAAGAGGTAGATAGGTTGTTGTGTAGGTTTGAGGAGAGGTTTTGGCAATGTTTACTGTTCACACAAGCAGTACCAGTCTCTTTTGCTGGCAGGTGCTATCTTCTGCACATTGACAACTCTGCATCGGCTAGAGAGTACTTCTGAAGATTAATCAGTGATGTCAAGCTCAGCTTGTTGGTGGCCACCAGCAACTCGTATAGTAATGACGGGCTTAGGAGCACAGGTTCTAATAACTACTCCCTGGCCTAGCATCACTTTCAAAATGCCTCTAGCACAAGAGGGTTACAAAACCTTTGCCCCGAATTTTCAGAAATGACATCATTATGGGGAAAGGTTCTAGTTTATTGGTCTTACATAACATCATTATGGTGAGATAGTGGCCATGATGCCTGCCTCTCTCCCCGGAGCGGGTGCCAGAGACATGACTTGCTGGCAAACGTTCAGTGTTTGTGCCATTTTCTGCAGCACTGCTTTCTTGTGATCGTGATAGTGGTCTGCCTCACCCAGATGGCTGGGTCAGATCTTAGGTGCTGTTTTTGCTTTCTGAACAGAGGCATGAGGAGCAGGCATTATAACAGCATAGCAATAGTGGGTGGAAAGCATGGTTTCATAATTGGTATTGCACAGTGATCAGCAGCCTACGTTGGCTGTGGCCCCTGCGGTGGAATGATTTGGTGTAATCAAGAATTGCGCATAAGAGAGACTATTTATGTATGTGTTAGACTTGAGTAACTGAAGGTGTGGTAGAACAGCTACTGCAACATGGTGCTGTCCACCAATACGCACGGTTCTTGCACGGTTCTTGCACGGTTCTTTCTCTTTGGTGGCCACCAGGCATTGGAGGGGTAAAAAGCACGGATGGCTAGGCAGTTGGTAGCAGCTGAACCTGGGATCAGGTCTTCTAAGTTAGCACAACTTGCAAAGACAGTGTAGGTGTATCCAGCGTATACTCAGTATGTTTGGGACTTTCTTAAACACATCAGGAGGCAGTTTTTATGTTGCAGAGTTTATAGTATGCAACACTAACAACATGGTTAATGTAGGGCTAAGCTGGCTAGCCTGTGGGGACTGTAGCCCATGTGATTCTTCATAGCTCATCTCCATTCTGACTTCCTTAACAAACAAACAAACAGAGTTGTCACTACCTACTGGTTACTGCCAGCAAAATTCTGTAAAGATTCGTGGTTGTTGAGAGCTATGAGAAAATACTCCAAACTTATAAAACTTTTCCTTTTCCCAGGAATAATCAGTTTCCATCTTTCTGGTCTTGCTCATAAAATGAAGTATTAGAACCAAAATGTGGTGGGTTTTTTCTGAATTAGAGTCTGCAATATATTTTTATAGTTAGTGACATGTCTTTTCTAGACTGTGCTCTGTCACTGCTGTCTGAAAGAGAAGCAAGTAGTCATGTATGTGTGCCCAGGGTGCGCAACAATAATACCTGCTTCTTTGATCATACAGTTTGGCATTATTTTGGTGGTGGATGAATCACTGATGACCCATTTTCTTTCACTTGAGAGAAGGCAGAAGTATGTTGTGTTAACAGCAGTCTTGGAGTGAGCCTGTCAGTTCTTCAGGGTTGGTTTGTTTTCACATACACATTGAGCATTGGTATCCGTTGGGTTGTCACTGGTGTTGGTGGCTTTTTACTTCCGCTGTTGCTGGATTGCAAGTGCTGCTGTGAATCCTAGTAAATGTCACAGGTGAGTTCCATGGAAAATTACTTTTTTTTTCTGAATACTTTGAGAGGTACAACCAGAGATTAAGATGATGTTTTGGATTTTCCTGAAAAAGAGCTTTCTTTAATTAATGGCTCAGTAGACTTTATTGTAGTACTTGGCCAGTGTGACGGCAAAACCAAATCTGTTAAATCACAGGGAATGGAAGAATTCCCATGAGTCTGAAATCCCACACACACTCTAGGAAACACAGCAGCAACAGAGGCGGTGAAGTAGGTCTGCTTAAATCAAGTTAAACGTACTTTGAGGAAAAAGTTATAACTGTATATTTTATTTTTAGCAAAGTAAAATCTTGAGTGACAGTTCTCATGACTGTACTGAGCAAGCAGTTCGTTACTATGGTGGATAGACTGTTACACAAAGAAAGAACATTTCCAAGCACAAATTTTCTTTTCTTCATTTTAACACCCAGAGATTCATTTAATAGACTCAATCAACCATTAAATGTGATTGTGCAAAATGAGGTAAATGACATGCAAGAATATCCTGCTTATTCCCCTAATCAAAAGATGTTGAAGACAGCAGGCAAGATCATATGACCAATTTGCAAAAGACCATAGGAAACATAGGCTGTTTTACCTTGATGCTATCAGTGATCCTACAATCTCAGACTGAATCCTTAGATAGGGTACTAGATAAGAGTGGCACGGTATATTTGGAGACATAATGGTAACTGTATTCACCCCCGACAGTATCTTTAGTTCCCTTCCTGTGTACAAATATAAATACTCCAAAACAGTAAGCAAGATCCAGGAAGCCATCTCTTCTATCTAATCTGAAAGATCATCCCAAACAAGAACTCAATATATATAATTTGATGCTTTGAAAGAAAATTATCCTGGTGCATATCCAGTCATTTGCAACAAATCTGAAACTGCTGCCACAATATACTAATGCCAGTCTTTGAACAAAAGCAAAACAATGGGGCCAGTTAACATGATGAAAAGTAATCCAGAAATAAATGTACTCATTTTGTGACAGAATTTTTCGCTATACCTCGCCCTCATCTACTCTTTGTCTTCAGCAAGCAATATTTATCTGCGTTTCTCGCCATCCTTCAACAGCTAGTGACTGTATCTCCATTTTCCTTGGTCACATCCATCTCTGTTCCACATCTGAAACACAGTTCTCTCTCATCATGTTGATAAATGAGACAATCCAAGCTAAATTCACAGCTGTTGTTTTTAACCTGTACTTGCTTGCTTGACTGCTGCATTTCAGACCTAAAGGTTTGTGGTGAAACCTTAGCTTGGTAATGTTTTAGTTGGGTTCAATCTACTGACTGATCCTTGTCTTGGTTGGTGTCAGCATGAATGAGGTTGGGTTTGGATATGGAAGCCTTAGTGGGCATGGTCGCCTTTGACAGCAAAGCCCAGAGAAGGGAAGCTGCCAGGGGAGGGTACCCACCAGCCTGCGGCAGGGCTTTTCCTTGCTGTTGAGTGGGCTTTCCTGACTGGTTTGATCATTCTTGTGTCAGGGTAGAGATGGATGCCTCGAGTTGTACATCAAAAGATTACATGGAATGGCTTTCGGTCATGTACCTGCTTCACTTTCACTGCATACAGTCTAGCATTGTCAGAGCTGCAGGTTGTTTTTGAGTTTGATACCATATCTACATATGATACCATATGGTACATCCATGATACCGTATCTTTCTATGTATACCTACATAGAAAACCATGTTCATGATTCTTCCTGTCTTCAAGTGTTCGAGAAGCAGCAGGCAGGGGTACACAACATGAAGAAGGCTTCATCTTGTGTAAAAAAGGCCTGTGAAAGACGTGGAGTAACAAGAGACTTTTCAGAACTCTGCTGTCAGGCTGTTAAGCAGGTATGGACACCCTCCACTTTGTTTTCCATTTTAACTGGGAATTCAAACTCCCAATGGGGTTAACAGCAAGAGCAGAAATTAATACATCGTTCAAGGCCTTTACAAAGTACTACATGCAGATGCAGTTATTGCACCCACAAACAGAAGCTTAGGGAAGGAGCTGAAGGGGATTCCTTACATTTTGAAGGGGTTGACTGTTTGCCAACCAGTTTTTTCTCCCTTTGTGTGTTGTGTGGCCAGAACTTGCACATAGATTTTGCAGGTTATTTCAGACCAAGTAAATTGTTACATTTCCTTATGCTTATTTCAGCATCAGTGTCTTTTCTCCAATCGTGTACATAGTAAAGCAGCATGAAATGTTCAGCAGCATTGGACAGCATTTAGGACTTACTTTACTTAGCCTTTTGATATATTTATGAAAGCTTCTTAGGAACGTGATTTAGTTAAAACAGCCTTTTTCTTGCATCAATATCACTAAAAATCAATGTGAGATGGGTTTGTGGATTCTTGTAAAGCGTTTATCATCTCAGTCTTCTTGGAAGAGGCAATTTATTAAGTGTTTCACATTGATGTAAAATACAGGAGTTAAAATTTCCATAGAGTGAATAACATCTTTTCCATTTCAACCACTACTTTATATAAAGCTGGGAGGCTTTTTTGTGGTAGCTTTGCAGTAGCCATAACACAGTTACTATACTTACAATAGTACTGAATAGTATTTTTGTATTGCAATTTTAATATATTTACTATTGAAAAATAACTAATCTAATTTCTAATCTAATGTAACTAACAGCTTTTGGGGCAGGTGAAACCTCAGGTGGAAATGAGCCAAGCTCCTGGCATTGCGCTGGGCAGCAGGCTGGCGTGCGTGCTCCAGCAGCAGTCCTTAAGGAGCCTCCAAGCAAGGCTGTAAGAGAGCAGGCTTCTTGAGACCTTCTGAATATATGTGTAGCTAAGTAGCATGGTTCAGTGTTTTATGTTGAAACAGCGATAGAGAAAAACGTGGCTATGTAGTTGTATCTTCTGTAGGGTGTCTGTAAAAGAGGAAAAGGATCTATGGGAAATTGTTTTCCTTTATTTGAAGTAATGAACATGATACATGCGTGGGACTAAAGTTCAGTAAAATTACTACCACTAATAATGCATATTCTTTCATTACCACCAAACGTGACAGTTAACTGAATTAGGCTGGCAAACTCTCACCTCTAAAATATGAAAATATGCTTTTCCTGACTCTTTGAAATCCTTAAAGGTCTGAATAATCTCTGATTGCAGGATATGTTCACGTTGAACGTATGATGGAAAGTCACGTAAATGATATAATCAAGTTAATGCAGTCAGGGTCAAATTACTGCTTTAGAGCAGAAATAAACCTGTGAACCTGGTTAGTTTAAAAAATACCCATTGCTGTGTATATTGCTCTCCTAAAAAGTTAATACATAATATGGAGCATAATCTCTAATGGTATCCATAGGTGACATAAATGTAGATTAGTAATCTTCAGGTCTAGCTTTGGTTCATAGAATCATAGAATGGTTTGAGTTGGAAGGGACCTTAAAGATCATCGCGTTCCAAACCCCCTGACACGGGCAGGGGCATCTCCCACTAGACCAGGTTGCTCAAAGCCCCATCAAACCTGCCTTGAACACCTGCAGTGATGGTCATCCACAACTTCTATGGGCAACCTGTTCCCGTGCCTCACCACCCTCTCAGGAAAGAATTTCTTCCTAATATCTAATCTAAATCTACCCTCTTTTCAGCTTAAAACCATTACTCCTCATCCTACCACTATACTTCCTGATAAGGAGTCCCTCCCCATCGTTCCTGTAGGCTTCCTTTAGGTACTGGAAGGCCACTCACTGTAAGGTCTCCCCAGAGCTTTCTCTTCTCCCGACTGAACAACCACCAACTCTCTCAGCCTATCATCATAGGAGAAGTGCTCCAGCCCTCTGGTCATCTTTGTGGCCCTCCTCTGGGGTCTCTCCAAGAGGTCCATGTCCTTCTTATGTTGGGGACTCCAGAGCTGGACACAGTACTCCAGGTGGGGTCTCACCAGAGTGGAGTAGGGGGGCAGAATCACCTCCCTCGACCTGCTGGCCACTCGTCTTTTGATGCAGCCCAGGATATGGTTGGCTTTCTGGGCTACAAGTGCACATTGCTGGCATGAGAGCTTCTCATCCACCAACACCCCCATGTCCTTCTCAGGGCTGCTGTCAATCCATTCTCCGCCCACCCCGTATTTGTGCTTGGAATTGCCCTGACCCAGGTGCAGGACCTTGCACTTGGCCTTGTTGAACCTCATGAGGTTCACACAGGCCCATCTCTCAAGCCTGTCCAGGTCCCTCTGGATGGCATCCCTTCCCTCCAGCCTGTCAGCTGCACCACACAGCTCGGTGTTGTCGGCAATCTTGCTGAGGGTGCACTCAAACTTGCTGGTTAGATGAATCAAAACTGGAACTTCATTAGGAAAAAAGGTTGGAACAGAGACTGTATGGAGATCATCATTTCAATGTATTTTGCTTTTTCCTGTCTCTGAATCTTTACTAATAGTACATTCTTAATGACTTGAATTAAGTATTTTAAATATTGGCATGTATAGGCCAACTTAGTCATTGGAGGTCATCTTCTTCATTTAACCACAAATAATAAAAATCAGTCCTTTATACTCAATTGACTTTTGCAACTATACTTGTGCTTTACTTGAATGAAAAAGCACAAATTTAAAAACTTGAAGTTTGCATGAACAGGAGAAATTTGTTTTTTAAAAGCCTTCTCAATCTCTGCAACATCACAGGACAAAAGCAGTAGCTATTTTCGTAAGTTGAAAGTCTTTTTGGAGTAGGTAGTTGAGTGATTTTTGGTCTGTTTCCACAGGTTTTCAATACATATTCCAATGAAGACTATGACAGGAGAAATGATGAAGTAGACCCAGTGGCTGCATCAGCTGAATATGAACTTGAGAAGCGTGTGGAAAAGCTGGAGCTCTTCCCGGTTGAACTAGAAAAAGGTATGGAGCCTGTGTTCCATTTCCAGTTCCTGTGACACTGATCTACAAGTCTGAGGAAGTCTACACATGCCTACAGAGCCTGTCTTGAATTTCTGTGAATCTGTTGTAGTCACCTTGGCTTTTTGGATTTCAAGAATTGTTTGATAAGGAATTAAAGAAGCAGTTTAGAGACATGCAGTTCTTTATTTCCCCAAGGGAATTGTTCTGTGTCACTCCATTAACATATGATTTTACACAGTGTTCAATGTGATGCTTTTCATTCTCCGCTAGAAGAGTAAAAATCTTGATTGTTGTTCTGAGCCCCTCATAAGGGTGAAGGTAGTATTTTTTGTGTGTAATTAAAATGGTAGAATAATAAAGTTTTTAAAACGAAGCAAAAGGATATTAATGTTACTGACATGGAAAACCAAGAGGAACCAAAGCATAAATGTTTACCAAATAACAATATAAATAAGAAGCTTCTGCTTTCACTTTCCATTTTTACAGATGAAGATGGACTTGGCATAAGCATTATTGGAATGGGAGTCGGAGCAGATGCAGGCCTTGAAAAACTGGGAATATTTGTCAAAACAGTAACAGAAGGTGGGGCAGCAGAAAGAGATGGCAGGTAAACTAGACTCCATTTTTGGAAATTTTGCCAGCAATAGTTACTATGAACTATGATTTTCATAGGAAAGAGTTGTTTGCTTAATGTATGTCATGATAACTCAAAGCTGTAAAATTCGGAGACTTCCTTGGTAAGGTCCAAATACCTGATGTAGTTATGAGGAGACACCAGTTTTGTGTACTGAGTTTAAACTGTTTAAGGAGAACAGATTTACCAAAGCTGTGTGTTCATCACTACCTGAAAACCCAGATGCTTTAGCATGAGTAAAGCTGGAGATTCCAAATTGCGTATGACTTTTGAAGGTACTTTAGATTTTAAAGGTGTTGAGCTCCCGCATGTTCTTCTGGCTTCAAACCAGCTTTAAACAATGAGTACTTAAGAAAAAGAGTTCTGCTCAGCATTGATTAGGAACGTAATTAGTGTATCTGAATGCTTAAACTCTTACTAAATACACCTCCTTTCAAGTTTACTAACACAGGCTGTTACTTTGTATTTCTTATTATACACGGTTTTCTGCTCCAGAGTTCAGTTTTCACCCCTACAGCACTGAAAGTGTGTTAATCAGTTGGAATGGGAAGCTGTACCATAAATCTTGCCCACTAAAGAAATGAATTGGTGTTTGTAGTCTTATGTGATGCTCATATAAAACCTGGTTGCTTCCAAAATTACTTACTTGATACGTGCAGGTTAATGAATTCCTTTTAAACACACAATATTTCCTATCATACAGGAGAGAGTTGTCTGCCACAATACCTGCCACAATCAGACCAATGTTTCTCATTAAAAGTTAGAAAAATACTATGTAATCATTTAAAAATGAAAAGTATTCTTAAACATCATCCAACCCATATAATTTGTTGGTTGGTCCCAGTGCATACCCTTTGTAAATTTGCATGCAAATAAAATATTACATATCTGATACACTAGCAATTAAGTTTACTTACATGCCTTCTTTACTTCTATTTTTAACCATTACTGATTTATGTTAGTTATAAATAATACTAAACACAAACTCAGGTAAATGGAGTAATAATAAACTCTAAAAAGTTGATAGCCTTCTAAAAAATACATTGCTGTAACATGTTCCTAATTGATGAGCACCAATAGCTTTTCACCCAGGCAAAAGGTTGTTCTGCTGTGGAAACGCCACACAAATCAGATCAGAAGGCTCTACGAGGCAGGGGGTTGCAAAATTTTATAACATTGCTCTGAAACTACTGAAGTATACTGTTTTCCAGATTGGGCTTGCAGGTATCTTTACAGATCTTGACAGTAAGATACCAGGTTGAAGGCCAAATACTGATTTATCACAGGCTTAAAAATTATGAAGGGGAGCGAAGAAGCTGACACCTCAAAATGTCATGACTTCATCCATTACTTTAGGTGAACGTTTGTCTGAAAGGTATGCTTGAGCTCAGCCAGAAAGCTTTAAGCTCACGACTGGCATTCTGTGTGAAATTCTCTGGTTGAAAATCCAAGTTTGCTCACTACTGCTCTAGGACGATCTGTATTTTCTGTTCCTGTCATTATTTATGTGTTTGAGTGGGCTACAGAAGTTAATGTTGAATCACAAGTCTTTTCTTTCGTTTCCCTAGATGGCATCTGAAAGGAGGTTGTCAGCTGAGAAAAAATAATATCTTTCTTTGACCATTCTAATATTTGTGTTGGTTTTCAACTGGCTGAATGTTCAGTCAGCTGAGAAATAGTCCTCTGATTTTCTCTTTGAGAGCCTGACTGATCATTCACTTGGGAAAGGGACATGTAATCCTCTCAGCCAGGAGCAGCCGGTTCTGTAATAAAGTGCATCAACTGTAAAAGGTCCTGTTAACTTCATCTTTGTGAAAACCCTAGTTAATCATTGACACTGATAGCAAAACAAAGTCTGCTAACGGATATTAAAACTATTTCAGCACTTGCATCAGATATTCTGAATAATCACATAGGAGTCTTCAAGCAGGCTCTTCTGCAACTACAATTTAAAACATTGCAATATCTGTAGGATAGCTCCCATCTTTTATTGAAAGACCCATTGAATCATGCTATAAAGTACTTGCCTCCCATGGAAACCCAAAATCTCTACAGAGGGGTTTCTCAGTGATTGAGCACTGCTGGCTTGATTCATGATGATGCAAACAAACAAGTAGTGTTCAGGTGTCATATCAAAAGGCGTTGTCTGGCACTATTTAGCCAAGGAGGGTGCTTTGAATCGAAAGTTGATAAGTAATAAGGGAGTTTATTGATAGTGTGTAAAATATGAAATCAATCATGAGACTGAATACAAAACAGAAAATCTTTTCCTGGATGAATTCATAGTGACTTCTTTCAAATTATTGTAGTGATGAGTCATTCACATTTTAAAGTATTTTGATAACATTGAGAAGAACAGTTTTGAAACATTACACAGTTCTTAACCTGAAAAATACTGTACATGTCTCTGCACAGGTTAAATTTTTCAGTTCATCATACAGAGCAGTACTTATGCGAGTAATTTGTTCAACTTTAGTTGGTTCGCTTCTGTAGTTGCTATTTCAATGAAGTGCTGCTTTGCATAGGCAACAATTTAACTGATGACCATCAGAAAATAATTGTCGGAAGAATTGCCAATTTCATTGATGGTAAAAGCAGTTAAACCTCTATAATTCAGGCTTTGCCACCCTGAGCCTAATTTTTCATTCATGTTTGAAATTAGATTTGAGAGATAGAGGAAGCCTAGAGCTCCTAATGGAGGGGTCTCTATAGGGAAGGCTGCCCTACAGAGAACATGGCTGTGTTTCTCTACAGAGAACATGGCTGTGAGGATATTTTGGGGTGGCTGGTGCCTGGGGTGGCTTGTCTGCGGGGTCAGGGCTAGGCTACAGGTATAGAGCTGTGGTGGGAGTGGGGCTGGAGGGAAGATGCCTGAGGAAGAGGAAGGCGGCCAGGAGAATATGGCTGTGAGAGTATAGAATGTACACGGCAACAGACCGGAAATGTTTGTTTTTAATTACACGTGATTATATAATTTCAATAACAATTTTGTTAATTGTATGTTATTTGATATGTATGTGTGTTTATATCTAATTAAAATACATGTATGTATAGAAAGAGAGGAAGTTTGGAAAACAATGGCTATAAAAATAAGAATTTGAAGTGAACTTAGGAGCTGTACAAACAAGAAATAAGGAGATACGAAATACACATGAAGGACAAATGGAATGAGACTGAGCTGCAGTAGATCAAAATAGAGCCACTTACGAAGTCGCAGGCAACAGTTCTCTAACATTACGTTTCATCACCTGAAATACTATAACTGTGTATCTGTATGAACACTGCTAGTCCACTGTATAGTGAAGTACGTAAAGTGTTGTAGGTAAATGCCATCAAAAAGGAATCTGTTCTTCCACTGTTTAGTTTTCAGCCAAGAGGCTGACAGCTTCCCATTCAGTGGGGATCAACTTCTTAAACTTCTTTTCTTGTAACTCCTGTGGCCATCTGACTGCACCTCATGTTTGCTAAAGTAAAAAAAGATTAATTATTTTTTACAGTATCTAAATACCGTAAATATTAATGTGATTGGTGTATTTATTAAATGCTTCAGTGAAAATGGAAATAAAATTCTGAGATTAAAACGCCTGGAATGATTTTCAAGATAGGAGTTTATAGGCTATCATGAAGATAATTTTTTCAAAGTTTCTTATATACAGAAGGGAGATCCTGCCCAGAACACAGTGATTCTGTGGTGTGAGGCTGCCAAAGAATAAGTCTTGTACTTCTTACTCATCAGCAAAGCCCAAAGAACTGAAGATACTGCTTGAATACATGTGGAACTCCAAAGCATTGCCTCAGACTTGACAGAGAAATTAGTGCTCCAAGTCAAGATGCTTCAGCCCTCTTTTGAAGGCTTTGGTTTTATTTGAGAAGTCTTATCACGAAGAGATCTTAAAATATTAAACACCTTAATTTAGGTATTTTCACATAATTTAAATGGGATTTTTTCATAGCAGTTTCTTGGTTCCTTTCTAAACTGTATTGTTTGGATCAGTAGCATCCATGTAAGTACTTGAAAATTGCTCCCTTTGACTAGTTCTGAATGTGTTTGTGTTGTTTGTTTTTTTTTTTTTTAATTTTTGAAACTATAGGAGTTCGTGCATTTGGAGAGGACATTTTAATATAGTAGTCCTCCTTCCAAGCATTTGTAGTCCAGATGAGTCCAATGCCTGCTCTAGGGATTTCGTAGCAGTGCTTACTTCAGAGAAAAGCAGCACATTTTTTATTCCACCTAACTTTTCCTGCATCCAACAGTGTCTCGACTGTAAATAAGTGTTTGGTTTCAAAGAGGGAGTCCTCATTAAAACAGTCCAAGGTCTTATTATTGTGTGCAGGAAGATCACACTTACACTGGGAATTCATCTTTTTGGAAGAAGTTAGATGAAATATTTTAAGACAGTAGGTCACAATTAAGACTGGTGCACAAGCTCTTTTCTCCACAGATGAGCAGGTTGTTTTAGTTAAATATCACATTTTTTTCCCATTAGTCTGAAATACCAGAGCTATGTCTTATGCTGTTTTTCAAGATTGGCTTAGGAAAGAATGATGTAAGAACTGTTCAAGTATCTTGTTTAATTTAAGTCATATGACAAATTCAGCAGTTTGTGTTGCTGCATTTATATGCGAGGAAAGTGACTGGATGATTGATGCTGTTAATTGTAATGGTGACTTTGAAGCTGGGTTTATGAGATGTCTGCATGCAAGGAATGATGCATTTTTCATATTTACCTCAATCATTTTATGACTGAGTTTTTGTTTAAAGTCTTTGTGTAATATCAAACTAAAAAGTTCTCTGTATGCTAAGTTTTGCTGAAAATTCACCAAGACTTCACACAATTATTTATGTATTTTTTGTCTTCCTCTGAAAGGATCCAGGTGAATGACCAAATTGTGGAAGTTGATGGCATCAGTCTGGTGGGTGTTACACAAAATTTTGCTGCAACTGTTCTTAGAAACACCAAAGGAAAAGTCAGGTGAGTATTTAAGAAGAAAAAAAATTGTGACTGAATACTTAAGATTACCTGGCTTATTTCACAGGAGTGTCAGTATGGCCAGGTGGAATCAGAGTTATTTGGCTTCTTTGTGTCTTCCCAAGGCAGCGATGAGTTATGGTATTACAGACTGTTGTTTTGGCTTAGATTTTTAAAATATCACCCCTGAAACAAGCTGAAATTGCACATAGGAGAAGACTCTTCGCTGACCTAGATTTCCATGGACCTCAAACTGTTTCTCTTAGCTGGAATGACAAAGGTCATGGGTGTTGGTCAGACGGAAACTGTGCCACCCCTGATTGCCTTCCTGCTCTTCCACTGGTGCGACTGGCCACGTTACTGCCCCAAGGTTGGAGGATTAAGGTAGTGACCACTCTGGTGCTCGCAAGGTGCACCTCAGCACAGAGGAGAAGAAAGTACTGGATGCAGTAGTGTTAACAGCTGCTGAATTGAGGGGAGTAACATCCCAGTATCGATTCATTGAGCTACCTGAGTCCAGACACCATCTCTGGGTTTCTGTCTGCTCCTATGCTGCAGTTCATTGAAAGGCATCCCTGTAAAAATCCATAAAGTAATGAAATACTAGTAAGCTAGAAAGTGAGACATATACTGCAAGTAAAATTCTAAACTAATGTAGATACTAATGTGAAATGTTTGTAAATTAATAAGAACAGTGCTTCCCTAGAAATGAACCCTTTTGCCATTTAAAAACCTATGCAGTCACATAGCTTTTCTGTTTAATAGCTTGTTAAATTCAGCAAAGATGCAACTACAAAATAAAGCCAAAAATGTCTTTGGCTTATTGCAAAGCAACAGCCATTCTGTAGTCACCCTTTGGTTCTCTCTCAAAATCCTCTCTAGTGAGTACAGCTGAATTCCTTAATTAATGAGTTTGGGACTGACTTCTTTTGAACTGTGACTAAACTAATGGTGATAATATATGCAGTCCCCCTCAGACAGTGGTGGTGTATGCTGGCGTCCACATTTCCACAGTAATTCTGTAGCTGTTCCCTCACAAAATTAAGGAATAATGTTGGGATGTGGATTATGCAGAGAATCTTGGGGGTAGTTGATCAAGGTTTTATTTGAAAGAGGTCATTTAGAGAAAAAACTATTCGAAATTGTAGTGTAATTACAGGTGAATATATTTTTGTTTAACATTTACAGTTTTAGCTACATCAGTCTCACATCTGCAAAAACTCACACATGCTGTGAGTGTTCCTACTGAGTTGACTATAAAAATGAGTATACACTTTATTAGGTTTTCTGCAGAGTTGAGACCTTCAAACATAAAATCCTTATGACAGAGAATAATGTCTTCCTGTGTTTCAGTACACAAAGCAAATGCTATGTATATTTTGTGTTTCATGTTTTAGTTAAAAAAAAAGAAAAAAAGAAAGCACTCACATAAAACATGTATTATATACATTCATAATCGTCTTTGTTCTTGTAATTAATATCAGATAAGTTACAGAATAGAGTATTTGCTTCCATGGAGAAAGGAAGGAAGGAAGAAACATAAAATTATTTTCACACAGAATGCTCCCAGAATCTTCTCTCAGGAAGTAAATTACAGTCAGACTGGTTGCAATCTAGACCCTTTTGTCATAAAATAGTGGACTGTAAAAAGTATTTCTTCATTGTTGTTGAGCTCACATTGTCAAGTGTACTATGTATCCTGTGCATAGGGATCATTGGCTTCTGACAGGTCTCATTTATCAAGGAGAGATGTGTGAGCTTCTACATTTTCCCTTGTAAGTAAGCTTAAGATATTGAGCTTTCACAAGAAAAATGACCCAGTGCAGTCATGTCACAACTAGATTAAAAACTCATAAAAATATTAAATTAAAAATAAAATGAAACATACATTATAATATGAATTATAATATACAAAAATATTATTAAATAAAAGAGGCGTCTAATTATCTGTTTGCACACTGCCATACTGTGCGGTTAGCAGCCTCTTACTAATGTATATGTCCAATTGGAAGAAAGGAATGGGTAGAATTTGGTGCAACTCCTCCTATTTTTGCTTCATTTAAAGCTCAATGGGGAAAAAAGCTCAGAAAGACTACTGGTCTGCTTTACACAGGGCAGCTGAGAAATGCATGGGTTTTTTCCTGGTTTGTGGTAAGCTGGGAGTGAGCATTGATGAGATGGCTAAGCATTGTGTGGCACGGGTTCCTGCCTGGCTTGTGGTTGGGTCCTGGACCGTTGAGCTAACCGATGCTGTGCTGGCACTGATGGACTGTGTTGGGTTTAGCTACTCAAAATCAGAAATGGTTCCAGAAAGTGGGTTGGTTTTGGGTTTTTTTGGAGGTAGATACTTCAGGATGCTTGATGTTTTGGCTTTACTGTAGGTTTAAACATTTGCTTGTAAAGTAAGCGAGAGCTAATATTGATGAATTTAGACATAAAAGAAAATGATGTATTTTTATCTTGCTGACTGTTTTTCCTTTTGTGTACGACACAAGCGCCCTGCCTGCTGCTTGTTCTGTGGAGAGAATTGTGTTCTGACAGATCCTCTTTCCCACTTACACCTGTGTTGGAGCTGGGATTGAGAAATCCCCTGTCCCTGTTTGGCAGACGGTGCTCACCTCTGCACCTGAACTGCTCCAGAACCTTAGGGACAACATAAGAGGATCTTCTGCGGCAAAATCCCTCGCTTGCCCCCGGCCATCAGCTCCTGCCTGGTGGCAATGGAGGGAGCGATGCTACTGACCTTTGAGTGCACCGTTCCTGTGGCACCTGCCATGAATGATCCATGTCACTACGGGAGGCAGGAGCACAGGAAAAGGTTGCTGCTATATAAATACCTTCTGACGTTCCCGCAGCGGGTGTCCCAGCTGAACTACAAGTGCGTAGGCAATGTACAATTGCACATCCCGCCTAATTCGAGGCAAGGCAACTTCGTGAATCCTTTCACGGGAGAAATCACATACATACTTACCTGCGTGTGTGCTATTTAACAGTGTCAGTTCAAGGGATTTTATAGAATTGCTTTAATAAGCATAGTTATCTTTGTGATCAGAACATAAACTGGGTGTACCTTTCTTCTGCCTGGTGTCCTGTACACGCAGAGATTTGTGGCATTGTTTCGTGCTTATAACCCGCAGCATCACATATACTACACAGTCATTTTGTCCTTAATCTAGTCAAAGTGCGTGCTAGTTTATGTCGCAGGGCTTCTTATGTGAGATCAGTTGCAAAGAAAGGAGACATTCCTGAACAGAATGACGTTAAAGCTACTTCTTAATTCTTTGCAATAAAAGCAGTCAGCACCTCTTCAGGGAGCTTGCATAATACCAGTACTTAGTGATTTATTTTTCTCCTTTGAGCCTTCTGAACACTTTATATGATCCTGACAATGGAAATCATTGACCTAGAATAGATTTTTGCAATGTTTCTGCCAGAAAAATGTATCCAGACTGTCTGTCGCTGACACAGTAAGGAATCTGGGAAAACGATTTTTGAACTGTTCTAGGTGAGGGTGGGAGAGGGGAAAAGACAAGTAAATATAAGCATCTATGATTATTTTATGCATTCTTTGAAGTATTGGGCTATTCATCAGAGTTGTCATACCATAATGGAAGAGTTGGTAAAACCAACCAATGTGGCTTCACCAATGATAATAAATTCAACTATTCTTTCTTATAATGTTTTATATGAAGATAATCGGCACCCACCAGATGTATTCTGGTAGCCTATGAGTCAAAGAAAGGAGAGGGAATTCTTTCATAATCCCAGCTGGCAATCAGCTTCTGTTTTTAGGGATGAGAATTAGTGTCCTCGTGACTCTAATCTGTCACATACAACTATGAATGCTATTTCAATTCATGTAAATATCAAGTCTTCTTTATAATTTTGCTTAACTATTTAGTTTACTAATAGCTCATATTAGCGGATTTCAGAATTTTATTATATACAGGAGGGATTTTCCATTGAAAAGTGTGTTGTTTTTCAATTTTGTTGAGTGTCGCCCCTGCTCTAAGATTAATAGATCAGTCAGAGGGCAGCGCCAGACTAATATCACTAATTGTTCTGTGCTTCTTCTGGCCGCATTTAGGATGTAATCCATCAGCTTGAGCTTTGCAAGTGGTGCCTACAATCATAAAAAATGGGATAAGGAGGCAGCTTGACAGTGGGAATACTATCCTGTCATGGAGCATCTCTTAGGTTTTTCTGCCTCATAGCTTGCAGTCTCATAGAGTGTGGTGCTGAGTAGCAGACCTGAAGTTCTTTGAAGTTGCTTGGATGATGTTGAAGGTGTGTGTGACCCTGCTCCTTCCCCTGTTCATCATAATGAAAGGGTGCTAGGGGACCCTAATGTTTTCACCAGAGAAAGCTCACTTGGAGACTTGTATACCTCCAATATATTTTTTTTTTCTTTTACAGAGAGAACTATCCTTTTACTGTACTCACCTAGCCTCTGTTCATCCTAAGACAAATATGGGAGATTTCAGTGGGAGCTGCACTTCTCTGCCTCACTGGATACAAAGATTTGTGCCCACACAGCTCTGGGTAGCGCAGGGTCCCAGGAAAGGAGGAAGACTTACTGCGTTGATACGCAGAAGGGGTCTTGCATGAGAGGGAGCATCGGAAAATCCCAGTCCTTCAATTGCTGCTTGTATGCTTTTATCATTAGTGCTTTCCTCTGAAAGGTTTCTTTTAAAGAAGTTAGCCAAATTCAGTGTTCTACTGGAGAGGCGAATTTTAAATTCCGTGTCCTCCTTCCGTATCCTGTCGTATGAATGTGACTAAGCATTTTCTCAGCTTTCCAAACTGTTGCTAGGCACTGAGCGGATGCTCTCATGGTGCTTTCCGAGTCAGTTCTTGAGTTTTCAGGGAACCACACAGAACCTATGCAAAACCTGTTTGATTTCTCATGATTTGCATCACCTTGAAAGTAATTGTATTAATGCTCACCTACCAGTGAGTTTACCAATTTTTGTTTCTGCTGAAATGCCTCAAAATCTTCCCATCTTAATAAAGAATCTAAATAATTAGTTAGCAAATTTTGCCGTGTTTAATTAATCTTCAAGATCATGGAAGAGTAGGTTCTAACAATAGCAGCATAACTGTCAAACCCTGGGGCTTTCCACTATTAACTATACTCTATGCTAATAAAGAATTACCATTTTGTGTTTTTTCTTATCTGGATGGTTTTAATTCAAAGCAGGGTTTTGTCTCAACTCCCACTCCCAGTTCACAACCTAATTTCTTTCTCTCTTACTGTACTTCAGATGCAATCGTTCAGACAGAAATGAATCTTTTACTTTTTTAGATAGCTCTATGCAAGGAGCAGTTAAAAGGCAAGAAGTGAAAATATTCACTTCTTAATTAAAATTAACACCAACTCGGTGTGTCATTTATTCATTCTTCAGCTAATTCCTCACCCCATCTTGAGCTGATTTTTTTCTGGAAAATATACTGTCTCAGAAAACAGCATTTGCATGCCTGATGTTGTTTTGTTTAACATCACAACATCTGGAAAGGTAATTTATACAGTCGTGTCTATGCAAGCACTAAGACAGTATAGAGGACAGATGAAGTCAACCGCAGGATCTAGACAGCAGCAGTATACCCCAGTGGGAATGCTGTTTGCTCACAGTAACAGTGAACAGCATCGCTTTATTTTTGTGACTCCTTCCCCTGGATAATCACCTTCTCTTCTCCAAGTGTGCATGCCTGTGCAGATTTTCCCCTGCTCTTTCTTTTCTCTCTACCTGTGCTTTTGCCCTATGAAACAACTGTGGCTTTGAACATTGGCAGGCATTCTCCATCCTGCAGATCCATGTTATGGAAAAGGCAGGAGAGATTTCTACTTCTTCCTAGTCCTGAGTAATGAGACAGGAGCCAAAAACAAGATGTACCACCTTCCATGTCTGACTCAGAGAGCTGGATTGTATTGTCTTTTTTTCTGGCTGGAGGTGATGGTTTTGTCCTTTCTTTCCTTGTCTGTTTCTTATTCCTTGAATCCAAGCGCCGGAGCCAAGGAGAGAAAAAGAAGAAGAAAGAAAAGCCCTTTGCTCTGCAGTGCTGATTGCCAAGCTGGGACTTTATGAAGGGCTGCTTAAGAAGCCATGCGTGCTTGATGCACTTTCTGCTTCTTTGATAAACCTGAATCATGGACCTGGCAGAAACTAAATTCATGGTGCCTGGTCCCAAAATAGTGTGAATTTCTCCTGTTCATTCCACTAAAGTTTAGGTGGTATGAACTGGTTTCTTCTTTCTGGTCTCCAAAGAACTTCTACAAGCGCCGGTAGTCGGTCTATAAGACTACCAGGAGTAGTGTGCTGAACTTAATGTGAGGAATTACTTGTGAGCACTCTGACCCCTGAGCACCAGTGGGTGAAGGCTGCGTTCATCAGTGCTTTGCTGGTTTATGTTCCAAGGCTGCGCCTGTTGTAGTAGATGAACTGTGCCTCGGACTGTTGATCAGCGCTGAGGCCAGCTGGCACCGGAGTAGTCAGCGCTCATTGGCCATATCCAAATTGTCTGTTGGAAACATCCGAGCTAACTCCTAGCCCTTGCTGCCTCCTGGACTGTGTCTGAGTATTATTTGGTAGAATATTATTTAACTTGGGCCAAACTGTTCTAGGAACTGTTTCAGTGATTTAACAGCGTAGATGTGCTTGGGAGCATTTGCTGGTACTGTTTAATTTGCTGGAGTAAACATAACCCCTATGTCCTGAGATCTTGCTAATTTGAATTTTATGGCAAGTTATTTCTTGAAATATTTGCACATTTGGACAGGAAATTACATGTTTGACTGTGAAATATATATAAAAAAATCTTCATTTAAAAGCTTTTGGCTGAATTATAAACCATTTTGCTAGATATCTAGAGCGTTTTTTTTAAAATTAAGTGTAACATGAATTAATAAGATTCAGCAAGGCTGGATTTCATTAGGAGTGGCTTTTCCTTTCCTGGAAACAGGAACAACATGACAGGTTTTTAATCACTTCACCCTCAAATTGGTAGGATCTAAACATAAACTCCTACCCCTGCAACTAAAATATCATCATAAATGTTTATTTGGCTAAGTGTTTTACTCTTTCAAAGTCCCAGATGCTATGTTGTGGAAGGTCCCACTCAGTTTTGGTGCACCTTGATTATTGTGATACAAGATTGTGACAGCTGGGCATCCACCCAGCTTGCAGGATATCTCCCCAAGATATCTGCAGGATATATCCTTGCAGGATAACTCCCCAAGCCACGGGGATGGTGCTGTAGGAGCATTTAGCTATCCGTGGACTGTGCTATGAGGGTGGTCCAGCTTGCCCAGAATCTGGTTCACCTGATCATGCAGATTAAGAACGTGGTCTGAACTCATCAGCTTACTTGTGACCTGTCCGTATTTCCTTCCTGGGTGTCCCTCCCATGGATGCCAGCAAACGGGAGGGTGAGGGAAGGCAGATCTCACTTCAAAATGCAGTCAGGTTTTAGAAACATTCCCAGGTAGCACGTGTACCTTTTGAACAGAGCTGATGTATGTGCTTCACTTGCATTCAGGTATGTTAAAGCATAGATTTACAAGTGTGTTTATTTGAGCTGGCCATTCCCATAAGAATTGGGTGGTGCTGTAGAGAATGCTGATTAAATGATCATCATGTATTCAAGGAAACTTTTTATGCAGGCATTGTGTTGAGATACTGTCAGGCTCTCTGGAAGAGATTCTGTACCTGTGCTCTCAGGAGATCAGAGCGCTGTAAGGACCAGAAGCAGGAGAGGTGCCAAAACATTGAATCCCTTAGCTAATTTTGAAGTACTCTTCAATAAAGCTAATGTGTCACTGAGGCCCTAGACTAGAATTGATTTCTGTGGCAATAGTGCATTAATATTGGTGTGGGGGTTTTTTACATAGACTAGAATTGATTTCTGTGGCAATAATTAATCTAAGTGCATTAATATTGGTGTGTGGGTTTTTTACGTGACTTCCTAATCGTCTGACTCGGTATCCATTTAGTGTTGATAGCAGCATAGCTTATCAGGGGCTTGTATCCAAGATGCTGTGGAGAGACAGCTGAGGCTCTTCTAGCACTTAAGCTATTACTTTGCTGCTCATCCACCAGCAGTGTTGATACTGCTAAGGAAGACCTTGGGTATGTCACAGGGCTCTGGGGATGAGGGTGGAAGGGCGTAAGAGGTATTCTTCTCGATCATGTCAGTCAGGTAGGATTGGATGCAGGACAGCCCTTGGTTGTGGAGCTGATGTTTCAGGGGAGGCATTGGCTTTTATGGACCTTCTGGAGGAATGAAAAATGCTGGGGAGCGGTGGGATCCACTTGACAAAGTGGGGCAAGATGTGTGCCAACAGGTCCTATAATCAAGTTGGGATGGAGGGTTACCCAGTGCTTGCTTTTGAACAAGTGACAAGCGAGTTCAGAGGTTATGGTTAGGGACTTAGAGAGGACTTAAACTGCTCCAACATCTGCTGGAAGGGTAACGTGGTTTGGTGCAAGTAAGCCAGGAGATTTTTGGAATGTGTCAGAAGTAACTTCTTGACACAAGCGTTCAATGATCCAACTAAGGGAGGCAGTCTGCTAAACCTGTTATTCACAAACAGGTTTGTTACCAGTTTGGAACTGGTCAGTTCTTCAGTGAAGGCTGATGGCAGCTTTAGGAGCATTAACCATGAAATGGTGAAGTTTAAAAAATGGAGAGACGAAACCACTACTTCAACAACAAAGAAAATAAGTCACACAGCAGACACTGCGCACACGTCTCATTCTTGGCTCATTACCGTTAACATGTTACCTACAGCTCATGCCACGGCCACACTAAGGGAGTCGTGTTCCCATGCACCTGTCCTGACTGCTGACTGGGCAAAAGGACACACGTGTTCTCTCAAATCACCGATAAGTTGGAGTCCTGCTTTCTATGGTCAAATTCAGGGTATAGCACATAGCTTACTTCATCCTGGGTCGGAGGACAAGGATGGAGGCTGCAGAAGAACAACTACACAACAGTTCAGCTTAGTGGCAGTCCTGTCTCCAGGGTCTTTGGAAACTCTTCCCCAAAGTTTGCTTTTCTGTGCTGGCTTTACATAGCCAGCATCCTGCACTAGACATTACATGGGTTGCCCTGTCAGGTGGTTCTTACATGACCTTAGATAACTTCATTCAGTTATTGCCCCTGTCATCTACTGATGGTGGCTACCTCCTCATGTTACTTTGGGTGCTAGTCTCCAGGCAGGGTTGTTCACTTGTTTTAGTTTTGAGTCACAACCATCACTAATCTCCAGGCAAACCTTGTTTACGTCCTTCTACCAATCACCCTCAGTTTCTCTTGGTTACAGCTAATAGCGTTCAAGATTACCGTTCACACGCTTGTCTCTGGTGCAAGGGAGGGCTGGGTGGATTTGCAGACATAAGACAGAAGGCACCGTTAGCACGTTTGCAGGTAAGGTTTGATAGGCCAACAGGCAGGGCTGCTATTCAGAGGAACCTCAACAGGCTGGAGAAATGAGCTGGCAGAAACCTCATGAAGCAAGGGCAAATGCAAGTCCTGCATCTGGAGCAGCAGCGTAGCCCTCTGTGACACTGTGAGCTAGAGGGCAGCTGTGCAGGAAACACCCTGGGAAGAGGTGGAAAGAACATCTTCAGTCCGAAGAAGAATGGGGTGGCAGATACCTTACTGCTGTCTCAGCCACCTTCCAGGAGGTAGAAAGGCTGAACACACATTCTTTGTACTCTCTGTACAGTGACAAGGTTGCAAAGTGACAAAGGCGGTTGCAGCAAGGGAAATTCTGACTATATGTATTCACCAGAAAAAAAAACCAAAACAGACTATGAAGTTTCTGAAACATTTGAACGGGTTACGTCCCATCGTTTGAGAGGTTCAAAACTGATGAAGGCCAAGACAAAGTTGGCCATGCTTTGAACTTGAGGGGGTTTAGGATGGACCAGAACTCCCTTCCAAACTAAATTATTCAGTCATTTAAAGAGTCTTTATGACTCCTATGTTTTGATCATTTTATCTGAGGAAATGTGGTGGAACCTTGTAGCTTGTGAATTCCTTATGTCTAGTCAGTGACCTCTGTGTTTGAGGCTGCCATCTTTTAAGACAGCTTGGTCTTGTTCATGAAAACCTGACAAGTTTCGGCTTGCATTGTTGTAAACAAATAAAACTGCCTTCTTAGAGGGTTCACACCACTTTTAGCACTTTGGATTAATTATATGGCCATTATACTAATGGAAGCAGCCAGATTAGGTAATTGAAGTCATCTTGAAATAAATTAGATAAATGGTAGCAGAAGCAGCCTTATGCTTTAAAGCTCAGAGAAAAACCATTTTTAAAAACTATCTGTAAAACTCCCCCAAATACAATGAACTTTAATGTAAATTTTTTATTGACCAAACTATATTTTAGGAAAGGATAGGAGAAAAAAAATTGTGAATCCTGATGCAGCAAAAAAACCCCATTCTTTATTTCTTAGGAGGAGTCTGCTGTATTCTTACTTGATTTTTGTTGAATTTAAGGAATCCATGCTAAATTATTTTTAACTGAGGATTTAATGCCTAAAGTATTTTTAGGATAAATCATTCACTAAGAATAAATCGCTAAAAATCCATGTTGTGGAACTTCAGTTTTGTGTCACAGAGTTGGTGCCTCCACACATTTTCCTAGTACCAAAGTTCTTTTCAAAATGGAAATGCTTCTTAATTAAATTAATTCTTATAATAATGTTTCTGTTTCCCCTGGTTGGTAAAAAAATCAATAAATTATTTTTTTTGTTATTTCAAGAGGCGCAGTTATGCAGATCCTCGTTTAACAAAAGCTGAAAATACGCAGAAAGCCATATCCCAGGTGTACTTTAAAATCATTAAATCATGACTGGATTGCAGGAGATGTAGGTGTTGCTGCCAACGTCAGTAGAATGCTTTTCCTAACTGCCATTATCTAGTTTAATTTTCAGGTATTGTATTCTTTTAGATCTTCTTAAATCCAAGATAGAGTCAAGTATTAATTATATTCCTAGCGCTGTCCCTGTTTATTTTAAGGACAACCAAAGAGAATATTTCACAGCTGGTAATTCAGCTAGATAGTGTGTAACTGTGAGTGGCAAGGTCAGTTCATGCCCTGCTTCTCTGTGATGCTCCCGCCTCACTCTTTCTTTTTTGTGGACATCAGAAATAATCAGTAATGGCCTGAGATTTAGTATGGTGATGGCCTGTAGTACAGCTCTACAGATTCACTGGGTTTTATTTTGCAGTTGCTGGCTTTAATAATTTATTATTGTAATGAGGTTTAAAGGCTTTAAAACCCTCATTTGTCTCATATCCAGAAACATAACCAGCTTCTTAAATATGTTATCGCTGATAGAATTTATAGTTCTTTGTTATAATACTTTTGGCCCTTGAGACTAATTAATCAAGTCTGAAATTCATGTGCTTAATTTTGGTGAGCCAGATTGATGCGAAATACATAATTAGCCACTTTGTTGAAGTGTGCATATTATGGTTCAGTGACTAATTTTCTGGTCAGTGAATCACAACCTTATGTCTCTTTTTCGTATTTAAACACTTCAGATTATGATAGTTCTAGTATTTAAAGCCATTTTAGATGTAAAGATCTAATTCATGCTTAGCATTTTGATAACTGTCTCTGCTTTACAATCTTGTAAGAGAAAAATATTTATTCATCTCTCTTTAAATTATAAATTTATAATTTGTGGTTTATTTTAGTTACAAGTTAAATATAATTATTGTATTTAGTTTTGTATTCCTACGGTCATGGAATGTAACATGGCAAAAGGGTTGGTTCAGGTTTTAGAAACTACGTGTTGGCAATGTAATATTCCATTTTACAAATTTACAATTCTGTATCTAGAAATGAGATCAGTCGTAGATTGAATGCTTCTAAATATTTATTTTGAGACACTTTAGAAACATCTCACTTTAAAGCAGTAAATTGTAGGAAAATAAAACATACCTTGCTTATTTCTAGTTTGGAAAACATTTGCTTTATACTTTGTCATTGCTTTGAGGCTTTTATTCATGTATCATCTAACAGCTTCACGTATCACTGAGGAACTTCGCTTTGACATATGATTTAAGCCTTGAAAATCACATCACTAGAAACTCTGAGTGGCTTTGGCATAAGAAGAAAAATTTAATTAAGAAGCTTTAACATTTTTACTTCCTACCTAAACTTGCTCATCTGTATGAAAATATTATTGCAGTACAGTCTAATGTGTCAAAACCACTCCTAAATAATCAGGAGTTTTCAGACTTCAGATGAATTATATGTTGTATGTTCTAGGTTTTCAGTGTACAAAAATGAGTGCATGAAGTATTTCAAGTATCATATTCTCCGAGGGAGGTGAATTGTCAGGCAGAGGGCAGAAGGGAGTATGATATTTGCATCACTTTGTGTGGTTCCATAATTTACCACATTGGTGATCTCCCTCATGTGTTTACAAGCGTGATGCTCTCTCTACTCTGTATAAATAATACACCCATGCATAATGTTGCTTAAGGTGTTTATTTAAAATAGAAGTGGGTTGGTTTTTTGGTTTTTTTTTTGCATATTCTCTTTTAATTTGTTTTTACATTGAGGGGACAAATACGTAGCAAATACGGGTTGAATCTTTTTTTTACTTCATGTAGTAATACCAAAAGTTCATTCTTCCTCCCAGCTGAGACTGAAAACATGGGTAGTTTAGTCTTTGTAATACTTGGCTGTAAAATTAAAATTCAGAGGAAACAGGATCCGACTATGAGTCAGTATGCAGAACAGATGAAGCATAGAGGCCAAGAAGAAACATTCTTTTTCTTTCAGCCCAAGGTCTTTATCATTACTGAGAGCAATGTCACATTTCGTAATTGTAGGATATGAGTGCCAGACTGTGATCTGTTTTGATCAGGATTAAAATGCTGATGCTATTTCCTTGGTTTTGTTATTGTTTCTGCTGTATTTTCTATTAATGTTTTTACACTAAGACACTGACTTGCCAACTAGTTTCAGAGTGCCCTGTGTCATTATTTCAAATGAAGCCACTCATTCTCACCTTTCTTATCCTTTTGGAAGTAATTATTGACTTGGAATTTTTGATGATGCTGAAATAATCTCCAAAGTGTATTTCTTTCCATAGTGCCTGGCTTCATAGAGTCTGACAAATTGTTTGGCATAGGAAATGGATGCAGGGTCAGCCATTCATGGGAAGTTGGCTTACATATGGATGCCAAATCCCAATTGACTTTAACAGTGATAGGTAGTACTAATGAAAATAATTTTCTTACGTAGGATATAATGCACATTTCTACCCCTAATTCCAATAGTAAGTTATATTTGTCATTTGAGCCAAATATTGTGGAAGCAAATAATTTACCATACGTGGTATCTCAGTGTCACCTCATCATGCATTTCAGCTCTGCATAATATTTTTTTCACCTGTAATTACCTAATTGTCTCTCTAGCCTGCTAAGAAAATATTCCTTCAGCGTGACATCTTTAAATTGTGCTTTTGTTCAGTAGTTTACAGTGTTGTTACTGTGTAATGGGTTTTTATCATTAATACTGTAGGATAGCAAAATATGAAATTATGTTTATGCCACTGTGCTGAAAATAAGTGTTGCAATCCAAGTCAATTTTGAATTTCAACTGCTGAAAGCAAGATTGGGAAGCAGCCTTGTAAGTCTCAACCAAGAAAGAGGCACTTCCCATGTCTTTTTTTAAGCCAAAGCAATGTGCTCCCAGTGTTCAGCAATAGCTAACAGTGGAGAAAAATGCTCCTTAGCAACAGGAGCTCATGAAATAAATGAAAGATGTAAATGCAGCTTTAAATTAGGGCAATAGTGTCTGTCAGATTTAAAAATGTGGAAATAGATTCTCTGTTATAGACAGGAGGAAGGCAAATATAAAAGCTCAGAAATATCCTCTAAGTCAAGATGGAGAAAGAATTTACTCTGGTGCATGTTCCTTTCACTATGAGCTGCCAAAAGTATGTCTGTGGTGTTACAGTGCGTCTGTTCTTCTGTAGGCTTCTGGGAAATACATTGCTCTAAAGGGAATGGAAGAGACGATACATTTTTTAAAAATTTCCCCAGTCTAGGTTTGTGTCGGTAAAGTTCAAGCTCAGAGAATCTTTTTTACTGACATTTGGAGTGAAAGCTTTAGTGGTCGCTTCTTTTTCCCCCCCCTCCTGTAAAATACTGTCATGGTCAGATCACTCCTCGTCTTGCATACAGTGTCCTTCTGGCAAATGTTATCCATAGAACACATTTAAAACAATCACAGCCATGTATCTTTGGAGAAAAAGGTTGTCCTCTGTACAAGACACAGCTAAAAATCAAGAACTTTGGTAAAACAATAGGAGTAATATTTTTTCACTAATGTTTTGTATAGGTTTGTAATTGGACGAGAAAAACCGGGACAAGTGAGTGAGGTTGCACAGCTGATTAGCCAAACTCTAGAACAAGAACGCCGCCAGAGAGAGCTGCTGGAGCAGCATTATGCACAGTATGATGCAGATGATGATGAGGTAACAACTGTCTAGCGTTTCACTGTTCAGTGTTTTTTAATGTTCTGTTTTCTCTTCCTAATTCCTGCTTGTTAATTGTCACTCAGAGGTCAATTTCTGGCCCTTTTCATTACCTCTGCTGCTGATTTTTGCAGATTTTGATGATGAATCTTATTTGAAGAACAAAGTTACTGAAAAGGTTTTCAGCATGGATTTAAAATCCTTGTTTTGTTCCAGAAGAGCAAATATCAAATCAGTCAATGCTTCTGTAATCATTGCTCTTCCTCTGAAGGTGTATGCTTTGTCTGAAATAAGGGATTAAAGTTGTTTGGCTTGTGCACTGCAAGATTAGGTTTTTTTGTGAAAACTGGTAAAAGTAGCCTTCTAACTTTTAGGAGGTTGAGAAAGTTTTAGATTATTTTTTTTTTCCCCTGGAATAACTGATGCTCTTCTTAATTCAGAACATTAGGAAATTTTCTGAAAATTCCAGGTAAGACCCATCCTTCCATACACTGCTTTTTGTTTCTGTGTGAACAGATATTCTGCAGGATGGAGAATTAATCTACTTTGTCTGAAGCGTGTCTTGATGTTCACGCTTAGTGCCTGGTGTCCCAATACAAGGTTTTGAAACTATCAACTTTATACAGTAAATTTTCCATAGTTTCTTCCCGTTCACTTAAAATTCCTAATATGCCTGAATACCAAGATACTTGGAAAGATTAATGCGAGAGCTTTTTCAGAGACTGCTGTCTGTCTGCTGCCTAAATTAGCTGCTGGGTTAAGGTAAATGGCAGTTGCTGTAACAAACTGCTTTCACATAGCCCAAGCATACCACCTTCATTTCACATAATGTTGAATAATATTATTTGAAACGCCAGAGTCCATGTATTAGTGTGGGTTTGTCCCAGGCCAGATTTTTTCTTTTATTTGCAGAAGGAGGCGGTAGACATGGAGAGATAGAGAATTCATGCTATGCGTGTATTTCAGTTTAGTTTTCTTTTAGGTACTGAGACAAGGCTTCTAAACATTGAAATAGAGAAAAAAAAATACTCTGAGATAAAACCAGGATGCACTCAGATTTTAAAACACACTGTTAAACTAACATTAGGTCAGTACCATCAGAAGTGTCCCAGAAGACTAAGCAAAAACCTTATCTAGCCCCAGTGATGCTTTCACTCATTTTAATTTCCACTGAAATTAAAAATAAAAATATTTTAATATGTTTTAGAATGCATCCTATCATAGCTGCATACTTAACTCATATAAATAAAAGGTGTCCCCGTCTGTATTGGGGATGCGTATGTATGTGTGCCTGTGAGAGACCACGAAGGTTAGAAAATCCATATCTTCTCTTTTCCCTCCTCAAACTATAGAAACAGGCAAGTCTTTTAACTTCTGTTTAGTCTAGAATTAAAATTCAAGTTCTTGACTAATTTCTTGAAGGAACTCTATCATCTCCTCCAAACCGAAAAAGAGACAACTCCCTCTAGCCTTTGGAACAAGAGACTTCTCACACCCCAGTGTGCTGTAGACGTCAGAGTGACATCATTTCATGGTAAACATAGTCCGATAGCTTTCATGTTGGCAGGAGAGTTGTGTCTCAAATGTCTGATGTTCAAATCCTTCTCACCGTGTACTCGCATGTAGAGGGATTTGTGGTTGAAAGCAGACCTATGTGAGTAATTGTTGCATTACACCTTTTACCTAGAGGACGCAGCCACCTGCAAAAGATCTCAAAGGTTTGTGTTGCTTACCTTCGTGCACCACACAGATGTCATAACTCAAGATCTGCCAATAAAGAAAACGTTAAAACGTTTATCTGCCAATAAAGAAAACCATAGAGATCAATGCTGATCCTGGTAGTACCTCACCCTTCAGTAGGAATTGTCACTGTGTTGATGCTGACGGTGATACTTTTCGTACTGGTGACCACACAAGTGTTTCTCAGTGCAATAATGAAAGAGGGCAGGGATGAGTAGGTATCAGGTACTTTTTGTGATGTGTTGTCTTGCCCTTCATGAAATTCAGTAGTTAGAAACTCTTAATGCCTATTCACCACATAAATTTTTAACACAAAAAGTACTAAATGCACAAAGTGTTTTCTATTTGTAGTACCTTTGGATGATAGAGCAAAATCAAGGTAGCGCAAGTAATGAACAGACTTAAAGGCATCTTTTCTTATTGTAATGCTACATTGAGGATGATGGCCACCTCTGTGACCATGACATGCTTTTTGGCCATCAGCTTATGCAGTGCAGTATGTGAGGACAGAAAGAAGAAGAAAGGAAAACATCTACCAGGGGAGATCCAGAGTATCATCCAGGACCTCTTTTGGAAGGAGAAGGAATTAGGCTGCAGAACAAATGCAATACTTCAGTCCTTAAAACCATTGGGATCGTTGAAGGTCATACCCATTTACTACATGATGCCATATATATATATATATATGGGAAGCGGGTGGTAAACCTTATTCTCAGAATAGACAGCTGGGCTGTAGTTACTAACGTATGCAGTGAGGCATGTTCCCTTTCTTAATTAACAGACTTATTAGAAGTAGATTTTATTGGGAACCTGCAGCAATCCTGAGTATTTATTTTTTTTTGTCACCTGACTATGCCATCCGAGTAAACTCACATAACTTGCACCATTCCTAGGCAATTGACATAATGGGAGCTGGGATCTAATGCACATTAGACACAGTTCAGAGACATTTTTGGTCACCACAAGCACTTCTGCTCCATTTACTATCAAATATGAGCATTACTACTCTGGGCTCACCTTCCTCTGTTAGGGTAAATGTGGCTGGGTTTATATTGCTGTATGCTGGACACCACTGCTAGACACCATTCTTTGGCTCTGGTAAGCAAGGAATCTTTCAGCAAGAAAATCTCAGTTTACGCTGTCTGAATTAATATCCAGAAATGTACAAAAACCCCTACCCTTTTGAGTTCATTTCCTCAAAGTGATAGGGATTCTGATTGCATGAAATTCAGGAATATTTGGATTCCTGAAGGAGTTTCATGCTGAGGTGGCACAGAATTATACAGGAGTTGCTCAGCCTCAGAGCTGTCAAAATGTCCTGTTCATTTTCATACAGTTCTTAAAATATGGTAGTGTGGATCTCCAGCTACAGTGCTGCATAAATAAACAAGAAAAAGATCTTTATTCAGCCCTCCGTTGAGACTGTCAAATTCTGAGCCTCTGAGACTTTACCACAAAGACAGCAATAACATATCAAGTTTCCGGAGCAGGAAATCAGTGATCTGTGTTTGAGTCCTGGAGTCACTGCACATGACTGCTTGGTAAAGCTGGTCAAATCACAGGAAGAGAACGCGTGCCAGGCGTGTGCAAGTCCTGGTGTTTTATCTTGCTGTGCCACCAGCTGGCTGGATTTCCTCTGTTTTGAAACTTTGGACAGTCTTCATCATAGCCCAAGCAGCATCTAGGTGTTTTAGGAGGATCCAAATTCTTTAAAATAGCAGCATTATTGAGACAGTTTTGCCTTCTGCCAGCCAGTGTGCACTGGACTTGAGTCAGATGCTGAATTAGAGAGACACTTGTTAGCCTGCTGTAACTTCTCCTTCCATTGCCTTGCAGGAATGTTACATGACAGTTACTTGTTGGGGAAGATTCACGCTAACACACATCACGTTTCCAAAAGATACATCATTTACTGTATAAGTAATCCTGGAAGAAACATCATTTACTGTATAAATGCCCTGCATCCCTGTACTTCAAAATCTGCTGTTACCATGGGTTGCAGGCTGTCACAGAGTTGCACGATGCTTTCAGCTGCTCCTTCAGTTCAGTCTTTGCATGGAAGTGGAAGAACCTTGTGCAGAACTGACAAATGCTAAAAGAAAAGGGATCCCCATGCAAGACAAGCTGGATAAATGTCCCAACAGCTCGCAGTTTGTTGTTAAGCTCCCATGAGCCAAGCAGAGCCAGTAGTATCAGTTATTTCTCAAGTACTATTTAGGATAGGCAGTGTTGGCGTTTCCCAATGAGCCTGTGCTAACGACAGTAAAGCTGGGAGAGTATGTTGTTTCAGGTGCTGCCTCTATATAGCTTGCTGCAGAGTTTACTCATCACCGGTTCATCTAGCTTCCTAAAATCCCCCATCCTTTAAATTTGTTGTATCCTGTCAGAAAACAAAACTCAAAGGCTTCAAATTAGGCACTGTCTTTGTATTTCCTATTTAGGATGTCAAGTACGACCTGAGTCTGTATTCTTGACTGGAACCTTTTGACTTCCCTGTGTTAACACAGTGTTTGCGCACATTTTAGTCAAATTCTGCCATTTCATGGAGTTTTGATTTGAACATGGTATTATCTTCGTCTTCTACAGTGAGTGGCAAAAGTCACATAAAGCAGATGACCTGTTCCCCTGAAGGCTGTATATGGTGATGCAGGATGTGAAATTAATAACATATTGCAGAATTCTCTTCACTCTGTGGCCACGGACAAGTAGTTTTATGCAAGTGATGTTTTAATGTATTTTAATATCAAGAATAGTCATTTGACTATTTTTTCATTTTTGATTCTCATTTATCAGGACATTCTGAAAGCAAAGCAACATTAGAACTATTGAAGAAAATCTTAATGCACACACACACACAAAAAGAAAAATGTTGCAATGTGCTTGAATGTCTAACACCCAAAGAATACATTTGTTAAACAAGATCTTTCAGAGAGTACCTTTTTTCCAAGATGATTAATATGAAGCACTCTTGTAAAAGCAATGATTGATACTATACCAGTCTATTTTTCTTTGCTCTTTTGAAAGAATTAAGTATAAACCATCTGAAAAATCAAACGAAGAGGTGGTCTTGAGTTATTTTTATAGTACTTCAAATGGTGTTCCCTGATTGTGGGAGAGTTTCAGCACAAACAAAAGATTCAGCTTTGTTATGGTGATTTGGGGAAGGTCTGTCTCCATTATCCTGGCTGGTGCTGCTGCTCCTTCTTTCTGCTTGGGAGTGTTAGGCCTATTTCAAGAATTTACAAGGCAATTAAACAATGTGACTAACACATTTTCCCTTTTAAAGTGGGAAATTGCAGTTCATGTTTGTAAAGATAATTTCATGCTATTAGCTGTGGTAGCATATAGCAAAATTGAATGGCGAATATCAGAAGCTGTTGCTGGGGATGGGGTAAGCAGAAGCCCTAGGTGCTACTGAAATGAGAAATAGGTCTTTTGCATGGATGAATTTTGCTCATCAATACAGACTGAAGAGTCCGAGATTTTCCTTCAAGAGCATGTAAGTTTTCATTGACCATTGAGTAAAAAAATATTACTGTTGTTGTCAGCTAAGAAAACAAAATGTATTGCGGGCAACCTCAGGCAGCTACAATAACAACTTTTATCTTACAAGGCTTTGTTATTTTGAAGTAAAATAACTTTTGTCTGTGCCTTGGTGCTTCTTGTAAAACACTGAATTTCCCATTCTAGCTTACTGGCGCAGGGTCTGAACAACCTTCTAGGAGTTTCATGTGAAACAAAAGTCAGCAGAGATAATTTTTTCAGGGAAAGTATGTTTCATGTAGTTTATGACATATATTTCCTTAAAATACATGGCAGTTCTTTTGAACCTGTAATTTGTGTTTCGTGTGATTATAAGATCGGATCCCTTTCTTTTGAAGACGAAAGCAAAAGTCCCCTTTATTTCCGTGTTGTAATGTGTTTGTGTCATCCCGCTGTCTTGTTTACCTGAGCAAACTGCAGTGCTTTGCTTTGATGACTACTTTTTGCATTAATTGAAGCAAAAATGACTCTGCCAATCGACACTCATTATGTACAATTTGAAGCAAGATTTTCCTTTGTGTTCATTTTAAGCTGCCTGATGTCCCTCTCCAAACACTCTGGCTCCCGAGGCCAGCAGAATACTGCCTGCTCTTGAATTTTTCCTCTGTATAACTTAGTCCTTCGTATCTGCTCATTTTTCTTTTTGTATGAAATACGTCTTTTTATTTTAAGTCTTTGGAGGAATCAGTTTTAACTAAACTCATCTGTTTTATTCTTTTATCAAAACTGGTAAATATAATAAGGATTTTGCATTAATATATTTCTTTAAAATGCACATGTAGCTGAGCCTGATCTGCTTTTTATGTAAACTGGGCATGAGTTTGCTAGTTAACGATCTTATTTCTACCTCCTCTTTGCATGCTTCAGAGATTTCTTTGCCACTGCTGATGGACCTGCCAAGATGGTTTTTTATATAGACATGATAGTTGTGTATCACCTCATAGATTTTTCAGGTATAACAACTGCAAAATTGTCAGTACATGGATTGTGTTAGTATCTTGTCCCCACAGTAATTCATTTCATTGAAATCTCGCTGGGATTTTAGAGATAGTTGTTCCGCTTCTTGCCACCCTTATGGTGTGTGAAGGTGGTGTTACGTGCTCCTGGAAAAAGCCAGGAGAGTTAGCAGCCTAATTTTCTGTTTAGCTAGTAACTGCACATAGCTGCGGGGAATAAAATAAAACCAGAAATTACCACAAGTGTAGCGTAACAGAAGATTTTCTCTGTGTGTGTGAGATCTAGACATACAGACTGATAAATTTAATTTCAGGTGGTTTTTTGTTTCGCTGTAATGCTAACATGCTTGAAAACTCCAGTGAGGTGTTGTGTGTTCTTTGCTTCTGTTTCAAATAAGGAAAAAAGAAGCAAAACCAGCTGTTATCTTTTTTTGTCAAAGACTACTGAGCTGCTTAGTCTTAGTACATATGAAGTATGTAAAATAAATGGTTACTGTTTATTTCATCAGAGATCATGTAACTATTTATTTACAGAGACAGAGATAGCTCTCCGAAGAACTGTTTTACATTTACAGTGATGTTTGAAGTACGGATGGGTCGTGCACGTTGGTGACTTACCTTCTTTTTGATAGTTTTTTTAACATCAGAAGATTTCACCAAATCGTTCTATCCTTTCTGTGTGTTTCAGCTTTGTTTTTTAAACCTTTAGTGGTTTTCAAAAAGGAGAATATAAGTTTTTCATGATCTTTAAAGTTCCCTTCCAACCCAAACCATTCTATAATTCTGTGTGTTATTCACCCAAGAAATGGTGAGGTTTTATTGCAAGTATAGCACCCTGTTGTTGGATGCATACAAATCTCTCTTTTGTCTGTATGTACTTGTGCATTTAGACTTAACGTGCTTCCATGCACTGCTTTTTAATTGAGAGAGATTTACATAAGTCTAAAGAACAGCTGGGAAACCAAATTAAGGTAGAAAGTTGAGACTCGAACTGTTGCTCGGACGTCTGAGTTCTTACATCTTGTTTTGAAAAGTTCTTGTGACAAAAAATGACACTAATAGATAATCCGAGCACTACTGGGAATATATTTCCAATAATTATATTATGTGCCTTCATCTCAGGAACTGAAAAAGCTCGTGAACAAAAACTTGAGTAGTTCTGTCAAAATTTTGGGTTTATTACTGTATAAACATGAGAAGGACTGCACCCCTTCCCCCGCCCTTCCTTTTCCACCTATTTGTTGAGTCCCAAGCTTTATAAATCCAGATGTGGCCCTGAGGGAAGTGTTTGCGTTATAATATGTTTGCATAGTCATTTGCATAGCCTGCGGGCTATTCGTGATCCCTATGCGATGTACTCCGGCTTTCAGAGGGAGCCCCGCTAGGGCGAAGTGGTACCCAGCCACCTCAGGCGTGGGGAGAGATGAGCACAGGTGTACGTGCAAAAGATTGTCTGGGCGACTTGGGGTTTTATATTGCAAGCTTTTTCTTTTCCATATTATTGTTTTATTTTGTTTAACCTTGACATACTGATTGTAGCTTATGATTTTTTTAAATTCTGTTTTGTCAGCAAATTGTTCATGTCTCGTGGTTGACCAGCCCAAGAAGCACAAGCATTTTCTGTTTGAAACTGGCTAGGAGCAGCTTCTTATTCAGGCTGAAAATTCAGTAAACTCTGACTTCAGTCTCTGAATTTGTCTCTGACACTCAGTTTCTTTTTCCTGCTGTAGTCTTTCTGTGTGGGTGGGACTTTTCAATTGTTAATTTGTTTATAAAGAGCAAACGAGTGGATTTTCAATTTCGGTGTGGAATATCACTGAAGAATTGCTACCTCCAGATGGCTTACAAAAAACTAATCAAGGTCTTGCAAGTCCTATTCTGCTTTTATTTCTGTTTGGAAAAGATTTCTTGTTAAATGTGAGATAAGTTTGGAGAGGTCATCCTATGGAGCAGAGGGCCTGGTTTGGAAAAGGATGAAAACCATTGAACTATACAGCCAGTATGCTTAAGCACTAGATTCTTAGTTACGGTTTTCTCCTCTCTCTTAATGTTCTGAAATACTGTGGTGGAGTTGTATTTTTTTGTCTGGTAGAATTTGTAAGTACTGGGATTATAGCTAAAGAAAAAGATCAACCTTTTTCATATGCAGTATGCTGTATTTGCACATAGCACAATTAGCTTAATTACTCTTTGAACAGTCTCTGCTTAATAAGAGGATAACTGGAATTTCTTAAATGCTGTAAAATTAAGACAGGGGAATATGCTACAGATGAAGAAGATGAAGACATGGGACCTGTCCTTCCAGGAGGTGACATGGCTATTGAAGTGTTCGATCTCCCTGAAAATGATGACATGTTCTCTCCCAGTGATGTGGACACCGGCAAGCTTGCTCACAAATTCAAAGAGGTAAGTTAAAGATCAGAAAATATTACTGAAATATCTCACTGGAATTAGATTTCTAGTTATCCCATTGCTCAGTACTTGTTTTTTCTCTTGAATACTAGAGTTCATTTCTAGCTGTTTATAGACTTGGTGGTGTTGAATGACTCAAAAAGTTCTGCTTAAAAGAAGTGGAACTGTTCTTCGGAGTTTTTTTAATATCAGCTTTCAGGTGACTGTTGCATTGATGGAGGGTAACGTATAGTTTAAGTTTTCAGCACAGAAATTATTCTCCCTCATCACTTAGTTTGCATTTTTTGACCAGGAAGACAAAGTGCAAGTTAATTCATTACTAGCATGTTGCTTTTTCTATTTTTTTTTCTTTGTAAGATTCCAATCAAAAGTGATCAGGAAAACCAAACAGCAAATGCTAAATTTCAGTGAAAAGGGACATGGGGACCTCTTCCTATACCATTGCACAGTAACTCATCAGTCTATAGCGGCGTCATATCTTTGGCCATGTGTACAGAAAGATGCTATATCAGGGAAGCAGGCGCATTTCAAGCTGGTGTTTTACCAAACCTCTGTGGTTCTAGAGTTTGTGTACCAACTGAGGCTTGAATCAGTGGTGTTTGTTGTGGTCATTGAATTCGTGTAACTTAACAAAGTAATGAGAAACATTTCTTCTGTATTTTAGGTTGTTCTTTTGATGTGGTTAATTTCTGAACTTCACTGAATTCTGATGCAAATAAAGATGTGGAACAATTGGCTTTATCTTAGCCCACAGTAATGGGCTGAGTGATGTCAATAAAGAACATTTTTCTTTAAATGCAGTGAAGATGGAGGGCATGAAAGTAGCCAGAACCTCATAGGATATTGGAGCAGCAGAGTCCTTCTGGGCCCATAATGGAGTTTTAAAAGAGAGGATCTCTTTTTACCCTTTTTCCCCTATTCTCTCCCCTTCCCTTCTGTTCACTCAAACCGCATATTTTATTTTCTGTAAATAGGTGTTGTTATTATTTTCTAGTGAGAGTAATGTATGGAAAGTAATCAGTCACTGAGTAACCTGTCTTTCCCTTTTCTGCTGATACACTTTTCAGCCTTTGGAAGCTTACTGTTATTCTTCATTGTTTCCTGAAAGTTTTTTAGTTTACTTAGATGATGATTTCCTCACTCCGTATTTCAAGTTCCAGGCTCTTACGCAGATTAGCAGAACAGTTTACTTCATTTTCTAATACTTTGCACCATACATAGCAATACTTTCTCAAAATGGTGCCGGTGTACCAAGGCTGTGCAAAGCACAGATGCAGAGATGGGCAAGACACTGACCTTTGAATAAATTACCTGTAAAACTATGCTGGAATACAGTTTCCCTCAACTTAGGCTATTGCCGTACTTGAGCATGTCCAAACTGATTTGAAGCTATTTGCAGAACTGTCTGATTTAGTGGCCTCAAAACGCCGGTGTGGAGGAGATCAGATTAAGGGACTTCGGGATCCTCCACTTTAAGTGTAGATGGCAACCCGAGAAGAAAACGTTAAATGCTCCTGTGTAAGAGTGGACTCTTTTTCACTAACCCACGCAGTTACCACTGTTACGAGCATGCTACTTTTGTTTCGCTGATTGTATTTAACAGTACACAGCTGCATTTTGTTGGCTGCTACAGAGTACATGTATTTTTCTTGGTATTAGCCCTGAATTCTTTCAACACTAGAGGACTTGTTCACGATCATGCTGCACAAGCCCACACAGTGTTTTCTGGAATTGTATTGAAAGAATAACTGTTCTTTCTTGTTCTTACTGCAAAGATTAATGAAAGTATTAAACAAGTGGGTTCGACATAATCTTTAAGCATAATAGTTTGACCTAATTAGTTGAATTCGGTCTTTGCCATGAAAAATGTGCTCAAATACTTTGAGAGTGCTCTTACTTGAAATGCCTTGCTTTTGGAATGGAATGTCGGAAGAGAGATGGCCATTCCTGGATGAATCACTGTTCTTCCGCAAGTCTTGTTTTCCTGGCTGTGAAACAGGAAAACTGGGATCGATTTTCCTTAACTGCTTTGAGAGAAAGAGCTAGAAGCTTTATTTTAGCTGTGGCGATTGAAGAGAGACAAAACCTGTAGGGAGAAGGGACATCTTATGTAAGAATTAGGTATTACATTTCACATCTTAATAAAATCCATGAAAAATTGATTATGATTATAATTATTATTATTATGTTCAAGAAATATAATTATGATATAAATTTTCATGGAGATTATTAGATTCCACTGGGTATTTTCTTTCCTGCTGTACTCTAGATATTTAACATTTCCTAGCTTTTCATCCCATTCTACCTTTTGCAGTCTCAGATGAATTCAAGCTATTTGCTATATATCTTATTTAAAAAAAAAAAGTTTTATAGTTGTGAAGAAGATTAATCAGCTTTTCAAGACATCTTTGCAAAGGAAATGTGCCAAAAATTATTCAAAATGTCTTTTGTTAAAATGAAGCCTTCACAGTTTTATATTGACTTACAAAGCATAAAAAATACAAAATAATATCTGCCAAGAATTTGTTTGGCATTATATAGGACATGGAATAAGGCATTTCTGTTCCCCTGTTGGAAAACTTGCTTTAAAATTTTTAACTCTGGAGGCCAGATTTGCTTGCCAAACAATTGACCTTGCCTGTTTTTCAGTCTAACCCATAAATGTGTTAGTATTTCTCATCTATTCTGCAAGAATAATTAGTTCTGTTAAAAAAAATAAGAAAGAAGACAATAGTAGATGTCCAGTTACACATTTGTCTGTTCGGCAGGAAAGCGTCTTTTTTCTTCTGCCTCAGTGGGATCTGCTGTACCATGTACTGATTGAATGATCTGACTGCGTGCTCAGTATTCATTTTTTTTTAACTTAATAACAGAGAGTATAAAAATAACTGTTAAAACCATCTGTACCTGAGCAGATTGCCATTTATGCAACAATTTGGAGTTTATTTGTATGTAATAATAAGCTGTTTAAGTGCTGCTCACTGGTTTGTAGGGTTTTATAAGAGATGGGAATGGACTGTAGGCAGGTAGCCTAAGGCTTTGAGTCTTGGCCTTTTGATTTCATTATTAGCTCTGCAAAGGACAAAGTCTAGCTCATCCATCCTTCCCCTGATTTTATCTCACTCCAAAACAATGAGGTAGCAGAACTAAGCAAAGGCCTGGCCACTTTATAAACACGGTAACATTTTGAGGTGATTCTTTCATAATTTTTCACTTCTAACAGAAATGGAATGGTGAGAAAAAACAGTTCTCAGCCTCTGAAAATTGCAGATCAGAAGTTGGGTTGAGTGAGCTCAAAAATTGCAGGTAACCTGTTGCAAATGCTAATTAAAGTATCTCCTTAGTGTCCTCTACTATGTGTAATTACAAAAAGGTATATATTCTTCTCAGCTTCCTGGTCTACTGGGTGGGGTAGCACCACCCGCCACTTCTTGTCATTAACACCAGCTCCAGGGCTGCCGAGTGCCCTGTTCCCAGCTGCACTGGCATCTCTCCGTCCATCCTGGAGCAGTAGCCCTGCTTTCATGTGGTACTTTCTCAGGAACCCCATGTGATCCGCAGGTTAGCTGCGTGCCCCAAGCAGGTTCGTTCTGGACCCATGGGCATTCCACCCGCTGTTGCGCCTGGTGTGCCTCCACATGTTACGTGTTTCTGCAAGCTGTTACAGGCAGTGACTGGGTTGCATTTGAAATGAGATCTTGCATCTGCTTTCACTGAGCACTTGAAGATTCATTACACTTTTCAATGCAAAGTCAAAAGGTGAGCATAAGTAACATGATCCTGGGGATGAGAAGTGCTTACAGTCTCCTCTGGAGTCACCAAGAAATACGTGGTGGAAAGAAGATTCCTAAATTGTTCCTCAGGTGGAACTGGTTGCATCAGCGTCTCCTTTATTCCTTCCAGCTTAAATTCAGTAATTCTCCACCAGAAAGGATTTGGTTTATTCACTAGATCAGTTAAGGCTGATTTGCAAACCAAACTGCATCTGAGAGTGTGCGTTTCGTATGCTGCAAGAAGTGCAAGAGGTCCCATGAAAAGGGAATTTCAAAAGTAACTCAGCCTTTCTCAAAGATACTTGTACTGATCAGCTCTGTGATGGCTCCTGTTATTTTGAAAATTACTCCTCTCCTCCAGAAGAACTTCTCTTTTGAATTATTCGTACATTTTTTTCCTAGCAGCCTGGTCTTCAAGAATGTAGCCGTTGCTTCACCAGAGATGATAATTTCTGGTTCAGTACAACTCCCTCATGTACTCCATTAGCTCAGCATAAACTATTCCCAAAGGCTCCTGTTAATCTTGTAAGAGAATTAACCCCTATATAAAACATGCTTTTCCGTAACTATTCCTGGTATTCATAAATAATGGACAAAGGCTTTGTCTCCACTTCAGTGCCAGCTCAGGCTGTAATTCAGGTTTTGCCCTTGCCCTCAACCCAACACACACAGGTCACTGACTGAGATTAAACAGCGCTTTAGATATAAGGTTTTGGGGCCTGTTAGAAATGTGTACGTGCTCCCTGCTTTAAATAATAAAGCAGCAGGGATTTGGGTGCAGACCAGTATTGGGTGCATGTGCATGATCATTTCCATTTGCATTGGGGTTATGCTGTCGAAGCTGCGGTTCGATTCATAGTTCAGGGTGTTCTTGAAACCTGTGAATAGCAGACCTGGGGGGTGAAAGTAAAGATGTTTCAGGACGCTGCCTAATACACTCAGAGAGCTACTGAGTATTCAACACACAGGATCAGACTCACGTAGGTTAGTCCAAAAGGAATCCCCCTGGAAAGTGCACAGGTGGATGCCATATCCTCAGCACTGACGCTCTAACTGGGCAGATCCAATGTTATTGTGGCACGCTGCTTGGTACTATAACTACAACCTTTAGCACACTGCCTGGGCTGTTAATCTACTTGCAATCATTTTGTGTGCTTAAATGCCGTTTCCTGTTTTTTACAGTTTCCCCGTGTAGCTGCTCACAATTGAGATTAGCTAGCTTGAGCAGAATAACTCTAGCTAATGGTGGAGAAGGACAGCACCAGTTTGCCTTTTTTATTGCATGAAATAAACGTATGGAATCTTCCCTCAAGGTTTTCTTGACTTCTTGAGTTGTTAAATCACTTATTTCCATGTTTGCTTTTTTGTAATGTGCCTGCTTTAATCAATGCAGTGGGACTTTCTGACAGCACTGGGACGTATTTCACGTTCACATCAGAGAAGAGCAAAGCTCAGCAGGGTAACATCTATTTTTTTTTAAGCATAAGACATTTGGGTTTGCTAAACAGATTGGATGTTCCGATATGAAATTATGAGTGGTTAGACGGCATCCTATCTTTAATTAGGTTGCACAGACTGAGTCATTTTGCAAGCTAGACATTTTAATTTACAATCTACTGCACTGCAGCACTCTTCAAGGCCTTCTGCTATGTAATAAGGTATTCAACTTGCAGCACAGGCTTTAAAAATACTGGAGTACTCTCTGTGACTTCACTTGTTTATTTTATATTTTCAATTTTAGTTGCAAATCAAACATGCAGTTACAGAAGCTGAAATTCAGAAGCTGAAGACGAAGGTAAGAATCAATATATGGTTAATACATGCTGGGGTTTTTTTCTCTCTCATGCAAAATCAGATCTGAAGACATGTATCTTTATGTGGGTGGAGAAGTCAACGTCCTTATTAAAGGCTGATTAAGAAGCGCAGTGGCTCAGCTAAATCTTGTCTTGGTGTATATTGTCTATTCAAAGTTTCAAGTAAAATCTTAAGTGCTGCTATTAAGAGAAACTGCCAACTTGTGTAGCTTCAATTAAACATACATTTTAAGGGGTATCATAATGACTAAATGGCAGATTTCTAGTTTTACGATTCTAATGCATTTTCTCAGGTTTCTAAATTGTATTTGGAATGAATATTCAAGGCTAAGTTAGTGGGGTTTTTATCTACCAGTGATGCTAGAGTGTCCTGTTTATGTTAGTTCCTTTTTTCACTTTTTTTTTTTTGGTAAAAAACCTCATTTATTTAAAGGTATTTAATAAAAATTACATTTTTACATGCAGAAGAAAAAGAGCTGTTTCATATTGCTGCAGTTCTTTTTAAAAGGTACTCTAGAAAGCAAAAGCCTTACCAGTTTAACAGAAAACATTATCTCACAATCGGTTGCTGTTTGTTAGATTGAATTTACTATAGCAATAAAAAGAAATTGTATTTTTTGTACTAGGATAACCTTTATGGGAAGTCAACTGATAATTCAGTTGTTGAGTAATATTAGGTATTATAATTACATCCTTTTCTTTGAGTTTGAGTACATTATAAAGGAAATAAAAAGAAGACAGAAAATTGTACTTCAGAAAAAGATTTCAGATTATTCTTTCTTTCTAGCAACTATTTGCACTTACCGTGTATTTTGCATAGTGTTAATCAAATCTGAATAAATTATTATTAAAAACAAATTGAGAGTGCAACAGTTTTCTTTAAGGACAGTTTCTGTTGTACTGTTTCAGTTCAGAAAGTCAGAAATCTTTTCTCACTGCTGCTTTCTGGTTCCAGTCTAGCAATCAGAGCTGCACGGTCAATCCCTTGGGATTGTGCCGAGCCCCGTTGACTTCATGGCAATGGTGCATGGGTGTAAACAATCATCTGTGCAAATCCGTTTGGAAAATGAGGGTTAATGTGCCTTTTTGCATTGGACTTCTTTATCTAGTGTTTTGAACAGAGCCGAAGAAAATGTGGCTAGTTTAGGTATATTACTAATAAAACTGCAAACAGGCTATTTTCTTTGTGCGTGTGTCATCCATGATGCTAGTAGAACTGCCTGGAGTAAATTAAACATTCATGATAAGTAAACAGGGACTTTAAGGCATTTTTTGTTTTCTGTAAATTCTGGGAGCTAAAATATACAAGCTGCCGACAACTCTACCCTTATCCAGCACCAAACATTGAAACCTGCAGCTCGCTTCAGCTGGGAAGTGAGAAGCCTAACACAAAAAAGCATCTAACAACAAAACTAGCAAAGGAAATAAGGTTTATTAAAAACTCAGCAGTAAAATTTGGAGTTCTCTAAGGCCGCTTGGAAAAAATCATTGGACTTCATTGGTGCCAAATAGTGGAACTTGCACTGGAATTGCACTGGTCGTAGAGTTAAGCAGTGCTGATACGTTTGGCAGAATTAGCACCTGAAATTTTCAACAGCAACAGCATATTTTTCTTTGCTGATACGTTTGGCAGAATTAGCACCTGAAATTTTCAACAGCAACGGCATATTTTTCTTTTCTTACTAGCTCCTTATAATTCAGTAAGCAAGTTTAAAGAAAACAAGAGCCATATATTTATAACAGGTTCTCTTTGTCCTCTCAATAGTTCTGGCACAGTTTCAGTATTGGATGCAAAACTCTGCACTTGCTTAGATGAAAAAAGATTCTAGGTTATGACCCGATGTTAAATTTTGCATTGTGCTCCAACCTCTTTTGTTTGGCTTTCTGTATTAAGCAAGATTATGACATGAAAACAGACATTGCAAGAATTCAATACATTTTCTAATTTGGGTAAAAAAGCAGATAGATTAGATGCAATTGTTTGGTTTTTTTTCCTATTGTTTTCTAAATTGTTCTTAAATCAAATAGAGAAATTGAATTGCCCCTAAAATAAGACATTTGTCATTTTATGAAAGTGTGTGAATGCTTTCTAACACCCAAGTCAGATACATAGAGCAAAACACATCCCCAGTGCTGACTGATTAACCCTGCAGTTTGCTTGAATACTCGGCTATTGACATTTTTAAAGCATGTTGGTTATCCCAGAGAAGCACAGAGGCTGCACTGGCTGCAGAGAGCAAAGGTTCTACTTCTTTTTATGAGGAAGAATAATGTACATATCAGCCTGTGTTCGTTGTCTTTGAATGCTCTTTTCACTGCTAACATATTACTTTTATAGCTATTAATTCACTGGTTTTCACTGTTCGTGTGGTTTGAATTCATCCTAAACGATTAGGCTGCACTTTGCACCTTTTTACTGACTGGCATCTCCACTCTTTTGTTCAGCTGCAGGCTGCTGAGAATGAGAAGGTGAGGTGGGAATTGGAGAAGACCCAACTCCAGCAGAACATTGAGGAGAATAAGGAAAGGATGATGAAATTAGAGAGTTATTGGATTGAGGCCCAAACCCTGTGTCACACGGTGAATGAGCACCTCAAGGAGACGCAAAGCCAGTATCAGGCTCTGGAGAAGAAATATAACAAGGCAAAGAAATTAATCAAGGATTTTCAGCAAAAGTAAGCAGCTACGCCAGGCACAGCAAATGACTTAGTGGCCAGATAGGAAACATATATGTGATATGTTTTGAAATATGAAACCCTCTATTAAACACCTGTAAGGTAAACACTATTTTTCACTTTTTTTCGTGTGTGAAAAACACGAGCTCTTTATCCTGGAAAAATGTTTGTAATATTCAAGTATTAGTTGAGTATTGTTGAAAAATAACACTATAAATAAAGACTTAGCCTGTAGTATTCCAGGTTGGAAAGTTTCAGAATTACTAGATAACTCAATGTGATTGCGAACAACCAAGAGTAATCATAGTAAAGTGTTTGATTAGCGAGGTTTGCAGTGATTTATACTGGTATTGTGTCAGCTGGATTAACTCCTGCTGTGTACTAATGTAACATCAAAACCAAAATTGTTCTTTTTACATTTTACATGTTATTTTTCTTTGTCTCGTAGATGCCAAGAATGTTTGAGCTGAGTTGAGCTAACTGATGATTACCTGGCCCTCTCTGTTTCATGTGGTCCCCTCTCCCTGATGGCTAGCAAGAATAATAACATCTTACATTTCTAGAACAGCTTCCATTCCCGTTCTTCCATTCTTTTTTTGCAGCAGCAGCTTTTTAATTTTCTGCTGAAATATACTCATTTAAAGAAGAAAACTCAGAAACATACAGCAATGTCAAGTGACAACTGGGAGTGCAGAAGTGAATATCCTGTCCCATTAAAAAGGGTTTTAGATAGTCAAAATGTCATTACCCATCTTGGAATTTCATGACTGTTCCAGAACTAGCTGGCATCTTGTGTATTTTCTATCACAAATGCCTTAGATTTTCAAAATAAAAAGAAATAGGGAAAATAACTAGAATGACCTTGAATAGCCTTTCTGTTGTTATTCTGATTTATATTAGTAAAATATCTAGTCAGTTGTTTTTAACTATCTCAGAGTCCTAACATCACCTAACCGATTGCCTTATAGCTTACTAATAAATTGGATTTATACCTGGAAACTTACAGATGTCCTTTCTCTGAAGGAGTTCAGTCGTACTCTAACACAACAGAGATTTTGCTCCATTTCCTACAACAGAACACAGCATAAACTAAGCTAACATTGTTTTCATTGTAAACACAGATAATGAAAAAATTAGTTTGATTTAACTGTTTTGATTAGCAATTAGAACAACTGAGATATTTGCTTTTCAGGTAAATTCCTCTTACCATTTTTATATCTTCACCTAGGATATTCACTTAGACTAAGTAATTGTTTAGGGTTTTGTCCTAATTGCAGTTTCATACTTCTTACTAGGTTAGTAATAAAATACTTGTGAAGGACAGATTTTTCTGATGCATAGCTTAAGATATATAAGATTTTGTTTTCTGTTTGAATCTAATTGCTTTGATGACAGCAAATACATCTTTTTTTCCCTAAGAGAACTTGACTTTATCAAACGCCAGGAAGCTGAACGAAAGAAAATAGAAGATTTGGAGAAAGCACACCTGGTAGAGGTTCAAGGCTTACAAGCTCGTGTGAGTGGTATTTATTCTCATATTTGAAGATTGAGACAATTCTGTCTGATAGTCTGGAAAAAAAACATATCTTATAGGTGTGTTTGAGTTATGGGTAACACTGTGTTATATTTCTTTCAGATACGAGACTTGGAAGCAGAAGTTTTCAGGCTAATGAAGCAAAATGGGAGCCAGGTTAACAATAACAACAACATTTTTGAAAGGCAGACATCTTTTGGAGAAGTTTCTAGAGGAGATGCAGTGGAAAACCTAGATACTAAGCAAGTGTCCTGCCTGGATGGCCTAAGTCAAGGTCGGTTTGAATCAAACCATAACTCCTATTAATATGGATGTAAATAGCATGGCTATCATTTAGGATTTAAAAGAAACAATTAATAATGCAGAGGTGTTGTTATTTTTTGGAAATTCAGTATCTAATAACAAACTGTGTCAGGGTTATACCAAATAATGCCAATGCAGACTCCCAGAATAGCTGTACATTGTATATTAAAGAAATGGAAGTGACTAAGTGCTAGTAAAGCGAAGATCATTACTGTTTTCTTAAAGCTTTCAGTAGGATGCTATCAACATTTAGGTTTAATTCAATGCTTATGTTAATAAAGTAGGAGAAAATTATGTTTTCTCCTGTGTTCCTAAATCTGTCGTTAATTACCCAGCCACCAAAGATCAAACAAGAACAGAGTTACCAGAATGAGAAAACCAATGACAAAACCAAATCTCCCTTTTGGAATGGATCTCTGCAGGTTCTGATCCCACCTTAGAACAGACATGAAGAGGAACCACGTAGGTGGCACTTACCGTTTCTCAGGATGGAGCCTTTTGTGAATAAAACGCAAATTCTTTACTAGCAAATTAATTAAAAATCTTATTCAGCTATAGCACAGCCTAATTTACAACATAAGACTTGCAAGACTTTGTTCTGCATTACCAAAGAGCCAAACAATTTGTGGCAACACTGGGATCTGGATAGATGCTGTCAGCATGGTGCCTGTAACCTTTACTTGTTTTGCATAGAGAAGATAATTCCCATTTTTCAGGCTATGCCAGTGAAAATATACAGACAACTTCCACACGTTTAGTTAAAGTTCTGTAATTGCAAGTGGCTCCTCACTGTTGAAGAATATGCAGAATTAAAGCAAATTTTAGGTCCACAGCCTTGGAACAAAATTGTTTGGTGTAGGAGCAATACCTACTGTGTGTTTTGTAACATCTGTGATATCAGGTGTTGGAGGTGTTGGGGTTCTGACGAGGGAGCACCAGACTCTGTTCTTTATAGATTTTGATTTTAAATGAAGTATATTGTTATTTATTTCTATGGTGAAAAAAAATGCATTACATTATATAAAAAAAATATCTAGCAAGCACAGAGTTGTTTTACTAAAAGTGGTATTTTAGCAGATATTTCGTGTGTGTGTATTTAGAGTCATTTCATTGCGCTACAAACAAGTCAATATGATTTACATTTTTAACGAAGTATATGTATAAAAAAGAGTTAGTCCTGCTGAAACTGTATTTGTGTGTTCTGCAGACCTTGTGAAATTGGTTTCCACAAATCTTCATAGAGCGGTTTCTTTTTAGCAAGTGTTTATTATACTGAAATCTCTAAAGTTCAGAAAAGCACTCAGGATGACAAGGAAGTCTGTTATTTCTGCCATAGAGACTCAGTAAGTGTTACAAAATATTTAATACTCAGCAATGCTGTTAACAGAAACCCTTTCAGTAGTTTGCATCAGGAGAGGAAAGTGTATTTTCTTTATCTTACTCACAAAATCATGTTTACGCTTTCACGTGTAGCAGTGTCAACACACACCCATGGCTCAAGAGCTGAAGTCCAGGAAATTCTACACATTAAAAAAATTCTTTGTAAAATTCTTTCTAAAAATTTGAAAATTCTTTGTAAAGCATTAAAACTCTGTGTGGCAGTACTTTCAAACTATATTTTTCAATTGATATATTTGCATGAAAATTTTCATTTTCCAGGAGCTGCTGTTTTTCATTGCAGAAATGTTCCCCTGGAAAATGTTACCAGTGTTCAGCACTTCTGAGAGTTAGAATAGACGATCTGTGAATTTAAATGCCCAAGTTTAACTACCTGAATACAAACACAGATTATTTACTAGGAAAAATAGACAATCAGCAGTGGTTTTTTTGAAAGCAGAAAAAGCATAGTTAGACCTTAGATTCCAGGCTGGATTTTTGTTTTTGACAATGACAAGAGAAAAAGAAAAGCCCTTTTTTTTTTTTTTTTAAATTAAGAAATCTCTAAACATGCTGCAGCACTCTTTGACTTCATATATCTTTGCCAGTAAATTCCATATCAGAGTCTCTGAAGTCTGCATCAGACTGTAATGTAGTGATACATGATTGTCAGAGAACGACCCTATGTCTCCATAGCACTTTTGTGTAAACCTTTTAAGGAAAGGACTTGCTATTGTCTGGTAATACCAATCACTGATAATTAGTGTATTTACTAATCACCCCGTGAATGTTTGCAGAGGAGCTATAAAGGACAGGGGAGATGCCCACGATGTCTTTGGAGGGTGAGCAGAGCTCCTCTGGGTGCAGTGTGATGTACGCACCGTCTCTGTGACGTTCATGGAAGTGCTCCTGACTCTTTTCTGGATTTTATTTGGCGAACGTAACACTTCTTCTTGAGCCTCAGCATTAGGTTTGTGAGGTTGGACTGTGCATACGCAGCCACATCTCATAGTTTTTGTTCTGAATTTTGTAGGACTCTCTTCCCTCAAAAAAACAGTATATGTAAAAATACATATTTTAATTAAAATGATCCTAAGTATGTTTTTTGCTTCAATGTGATCTGAGGTGTTTATTACATTCTTGCGTGGCAGTAGACTTGGGAAGAACTAATGGATGTGACTTGGCAGTCGCATATGTACAAGCATAGCTGTCCTTGCTGCTGCAGGTGCTCTGCCCGTGTTTAGCATCATGCCAGACTGTACGACTCCTCAGGCTGTAACATGACCTCATATTGAGTTTGAGGGGCTGCCGGTAACATCAGTGGAAGTTAGAAAATCAAAACCAGTATGGCCCACAGAGTTCTTCCTTTGCTTTGCTGAGGAATACTAGAAGCCTGAGGATTGTGTTTCTTTTACAAATCTATGACTTATTCTGCGAGTTCAGAAAAATTGATAAAGTGCATTGTAGCTTTCTGATTTAGTGGTCTTGAGCTGTGTCTGCCGTAGAGAATCAAACTATTTACTGGAAGGAGTCAGTGCTGATGCTGACTTTGACAGTATTTGCTCATGTCTGTGCAAATGCCCATTCAAGCTGCTTTGATGACTATACTTTCTGGGTGCCTTGGGATGCCCAGGGACGCATCCATTCACAGAAGGAGATTTTGAAATCTATCAGCCTTTATAATGAAAAAACAGTGGGAGGACAGGCGAACTCTTTCCTGCTCCACAGTGGTACTGAAATAATTCAGATGGAAGCCCATTGGAGTCAAGTGGTTCAACGCCTGCTGAAAAAAGTCTAATTACATCGTCTCTGAGAGCAAAATAAAACCTGTTACAACTTTTATGTGAGAGATTTATCAGGCTTCCCTGTGGGTTGGGAGATTCCTGGACAAACGCGTGGGGTGTGCGTTTGTGCCCAGAGCAGTGAGGGCCTGTGGCTCTCTGCAGAAGAGGGAGCTGGGACTGAGGGTGACAGCACCTGTGGCTGGGGCAAAGACCACCCAACAGCAGCCCAGTCCTGCTGCACCCACGTGTGGTGAGCAGGGCAGGTCCAGTGATGGAAACCGGGGTCAGACAGGAGCCTGGGCAAGTTCATGGTGGTGAGGCAAGTCTGGGGGCAAGCTGGGAGGTCCATCCGTGGGCTGTGGCTCAGGTCCAGATCCACAGGGTGCATGGCCTGAGAGCAAGAGCCCAGCTTAAATGCAGCCTCCGACGAGGAAGGAGCCCTCACTGATGCTGTGTGAGCTCTTTCTTTGCAGCAGCCTGAAGCACAGTTAGGTACCTGCAGCGCAACAGAGAGCTGCCATTGAGCGCGAGCAGCCCAGCTCTGGGGTGGAGGGAGCAGTAAGCTCCAGGCCCAGGTGGTATTTTGCTTAAACAAGGCCAATATGACCACTTAAGTGAATAAGTATTTGCAGTGCGACATCAATAGTTTGCATAATTTCAGCAGCAAAAGGAAGGGACGTATGGAAGTGCATACACCTGAAAGAGCAAATATAAGCAGCTCAAGTCATGGCAATGTGCAGTTATCCTATCAAGCACTTACTGTGGAAGCATAATTACAAGTCAGACGATGCTAATGATTCAGTAGTGTCATCTGTCTGTAGAGTTCCTCTCTTACACAGAAAAGAAAAACAAAATGTACTTGAAGTCTTTGTGGTCCTTTAAGACAACATAAATCTGCAAAAGTAAAAAATAGTTTGAATGAGTCTTACCCCTCAGATATTAACTGGCATGCTAACTCAACGTGGGGTCCTGATTTCCAGAGTCAGTTTGAGCTGAACTGACAGATCCTTACTGTTGAAACGGGAGACGCTGTGCCATCCCTGCTGTTGTCCGGCTGCCTGGTTCTGCCTCTTCCATTGCCCTGTTCCAGCACTTACACACTTCTGTGCACACACTGATTCACTGAAACAACAGGAAACTGATCTAAGAGGGGAAGAGGTTGGAGTATCAGACTGAAATTGGATAGTTTCTGCTGGGTCAGTCATTTGAATCAGCAAACTGTGGTCCAGACCCGGGGCAGTGGGGAATGGGAAGGTGTCACTAGAGCCAAGGGTTGGGACAGCAGGAGGGAGAGCAAGAGCTTCCATTTTGGTGGTGGTGGTAAGTCACTGAGTTGGTTCCATCCTTGGTGAAATCCCATTTTCTGAGAGTGAGGGTGAGGGTGCCATGGAAAGCAATGGGAAACATTTCAGTTTTGCTCAATTTAGTCAGAGTTTCTTCATTGGCGTCAGTGAAGCTAAGGTGTCTCCGTTTGTATTTGTGTAAAGCAACAAGCTTTAAGATTGGCTTCTAATTAATTAGTGTGTTATGAATGCAGTATTTAGGCAGGTAAGTAAATATAACAGATTCTGGTTTGATTTGTAGGATGAGGATTGCAAAAAAAAAAACAACCCCCAAATTTAAAACCATAAAGAAACACTTTACACCTTGTCTGGGGTAAAATGCAAAAACACATTTTAAATCATGTTTTGTCTTACTGCAGCTTTTCAAAATGTTAAATTTGTTGAAATACTCAGATTTCATTTGAGTGGATGATTGATAGCTAAGAGAAGTGGACTTATGGTAGCTCTGCCTGTAGAGGCAAGCCATATAAGAAGTGTTTAGTATACTTTGTTCACAAGACATGCAGGAATAGGGTGGCTTTGAAACTGGGCAGGTAAAATGTTCCATTTTTTATGTGAAATATTTGTCCAGTTTTCATGTATCACATAATGGTGTTTGGGCAGTAGATGAAAGGGTGAAGATCTGAAACTGCTTTCCTTCAAAAACAAAGAAATAGGTTTTTGTGATTTTGCCAGCAGAAAGTTAAACGTACAAAGACAACAGTGAGTAAGCATGAGAGTGACAGTGTCCAGCTCTTTTCTGATGATATATAAAAATAATGCAGCGCTGGGGGTTGGTGGTTTGTTTTTTTTCCATTTTGTTATTTTAAAGTACATATGGTAGCAGAAAACATCTGCACAAAGCCCAGATGTTCAGAAAATATAGCAATTTTCTCGAGTTAAGAAGTGGGAAAGTAGAGTACATCTCCCGGCTTTCACCCAGATTTTTGGTGACTCTTTGTTAGGTTTTGTTGGGATAATTAGTGCTACCTTGCTGCAAATGTCTCAGTTTTTGAGCTATTAGATCAGGACAATGATTAGTGCTACCTTGCTGCAAATGTCTCAGGACAATGACAGATCTAACAGTCCATGTCCTGCTCCACACAATGCAGTCGTTTTTCTAATCGGGGAGAACCAGAGTCCTTTCGCTCTTGTACGGATCACGGCCTTCCCATTCCTGCCTTGAGCAGCTGTGATTCAGGGTGCCTTTCATGGACCTTCTGGATAGATTAATTTCACTGCATTTTCACTGTCATGATAAACTTTATGCAGCATCACTGACAGCTGGTTGCAGTGAAAATTTATTTCAGCACTCGCGGGTTCTTCCTGCTAAGCCGTAACACTGCCTTGCTAATGATTTTGCCAAACCGTGTTGCTATGGGAAAGCTGAAACTAGACAACTGCAGGAGCTGGTGATAATCACAGTAATGATCGCGTCCTCCAGACTGCTGCCTAAGGAAAGAGGCTTGGCAGAGTCTCTTCTAATGTGATCCAAGTGCAAGTGAGGCAAGGCTGTATTTCTGTTAGGTCATTCATATCGTTCTGTTTGTATGAGGGACCACAATGGTTGGTGCTGACAGAGATGTTTTACTTAAGTTTACCTGAGTTTATGTAAATTGTAAGAGATTGAAGAAACTCTGAATAAAAGAGAAAAGACTCCGCAAGAGCAGATAATGGTTCTGAGGGCAGTGCGGCAAGGGAGGAAGTAACAAATGAGACTGCCAGGTGCTAATAAAAAGATTCTTTAGCTTGCAGAAGGATTGAGGTGAACAGTTGGGACACCTTATTTGCATTGTCACATAGAACTTGACCTCAGGATCTGGAAGAGGATTGGGATTCCTCTCTGCTGTTCCCCTCCTGAGAGGGATAGTGTGGTATGCTAAGGAAGCTGTTTCACTGTAGGTCCAATGGAATGAGTTTAACACTTGTTTCATAATCCTGTGAAAGGCTGCCTGTAAAGCAATCCAATCACAAGTGGTTATCTGACTATTTGGATACTACCTGTATTGCTCTCTGTGCACTACTGACTGCAGACATTGCTTGCTCATAATTTGCACGTATAGTACAAGGTTATTTTGGGGGACATTCACTACAGGAGGGAAAAAGTCACGTTCTGTAAATTTGGAAGCCGTTCTGATTATGAGAAAATGTAGAGCACCCTGCAAAACTGGTGAAGGTATAAGGGAAATGCTTAGTGGGGCAGCTGTGCGAAAAAATGGCAGCCCAGTCCCTCCTCCTCAAGTGTCTTAAAAGGGCAGGACTGGGGATAAATGAGTCATAGAATCATAGAATTGTCTAGGTTGGAAGGGACCTTGAAGATCATCAAGTCCAACCATCAACCTAGCACTGCCAAAACCACCACTAAACCATGTCCGTCAGCACCACGTCTACCCATCTTTTCAATACCTCCAGGGGTGGCAACTCCACCACTTCCCTGGGCAGCCTGTTCCAATGCTTAACAACCCTTCCTGTGAAGAATTGGTCCCCTGGGTCTGAATTGGTGTATTCATCCAGATGCTGGGAAGCATCTATCAAAGAGCAGTGAGGTGAGGACTCCTTTGCTTTATGCCCTGATGGAGAACTCTCTGCAGGCCAGGCACATGCAAATCCCTCTGAGGGAATCTGAGTGGACCTGCTTTCTGGGCTGGTACAGCTGGCTTTGTGTGGTTCTTCACATAACAGTGGGAATTGCTTGTTGTATTTTTAAATATTTGTAGCTAATTCTTTGCTATGCGCTTACTGGATCTGTATAGATAAACTTGTTACTGGTTTATGCAAGTAAGGTGGGTTTTTGCATGTGTGCTTTAACAGTTACGAAGGTAGTGGTACAAGTAAAACATGCAAAGTGCATGTACTTGCAATTACAAGCCCTGTCTTAGGAAAAAGTAGTGCAAGATTCTTTTTTAAATAGCTTCAAATCATGTTTCCATACAGATTTCAATGAAGCAGTGCCAGAAACGGAGAGACTGGATTCCAAAGCTCTGAAGACTCGAGCTCAGCTTTCAGTGAAGAACAAGCGGCAGAGGCCTTCTAGAACAAGGCTGTATGATAGCATCAGCTCAACTGATGGAGAGGACAGCCTGGAACGAAAGGTGAGAAGGAGTCTACCCTCTCGTTTAGGCTTCCTGTGGAGGGCTAGGTTGCCCCTGTAAGTCATTTCAGCCTCTGTCTTTGTCCTTTCATTGTAGCACAGGCAGTATTTATTCCTCTGTGGCCAGTATGCTATGAATGTCCTTGAGTGATGTGCGAGTCTGGTCTCCTTTGAGTCAATGTTTTTTTGGTTTTGTTGTGTTTTTTTTTAACAGGAATCCTGGGCTATCTGATTTATGTGTGTTTTATAATGCAGAGTGGGTCCTTTCATTTATGCAGGAGGTGAAAGGAACTTGAATCGTGCACCTCTGTATTTGTTAATTTGTTAACACGATACAATATTCACTTGTTGTTTTGTCCTATTCTGACTTCCGTCCGAAAGCAAATACCAATAAACAACACTGTGCGTGGTGTCAAAAGGTAATGGCGTGAATTGCTAAAGTGTTTCGTACAAATAGAAGCCTAAATAATGAATAAAGGAATTGCATGTTCAAAGTAAACCTTGCTCTGATTGGTTACTAAATGGTATAACTTACTTTATAATCTCTTATACCAACAGCCGTCAAACAGTTACAGTAGTCCCATGCACATTTCAAAATCACCACTGCCCTTATGCATGAGAGCATCCTCACCAGCATCAGATTCTGGTGCTTCCTCCCTTTCCCCTGTGGCTAGCAGTGCAGCAATCTCACTTGACAACCTAACTGAACACCAAGAAGAAGGACAGCAGCACAGAGGAGGTGCCCTTTCCCCGCACGCTCGGGGAGACACTCCAGTTTCCTCTCCTTCAAAATCTGGGCACAGCTCTGAAGCATCTCCTTTGCATCACCCAGCTGGCAGGAATATATTACAGGAAAAAGGTATTACTATTTTTTACAATAAATTGTTGCATCATTTAGCTCACTTACATCTACTTCATGAACTTTTGTTGTGTAGTAGGACCTTAGCAACTAGAAGGCCATCGTCTCATAACTTCTTTTGTCTACCTGGAAGTAAAAAAAATTACAAATGACCTTGTATGATAGTGTAGGAGAAGGACAAAGTTCAAAATGAAATTGGGAAATGCTTCCTTTTTTTTTTTTTCTTTCTTAGAACTGACTGAAAATGCTAGGGGAAGGTTGCCTTTAAGAAAACCTTGTATTTTGTTTTAAAAAAACCAAAATTTTTGGACCTTGGGACATTTCTCTATTAGAAACATGCTTAACAGAGTGTACTTACTTGAATTGTGTGGGTTTGGCACTGCTAGATGCTTTTTTTGGAAGGTGGGGAAAGAAATGTAAAGCAAGAATAACAGATTGTAGCTTTTAATTGCTGAGAGGCAGCATAGTGTAGATTAAACAAGAGGTTAGTGTCTGGAGGCTCTTCATTTACAGAAAAAAAAAAATCAAGTACTTTGTTGGGGAGGTTGGCCGCATTTTTATTTATTTAATTCAGATTCTTTCAATGTGAGCTGGATAAAAAAAGATGCAATCATACCTAGCTTAGGTACAGATCTCAGATACCAGTTTATTAAATGCATTAACAATACAATATGGCACAGAATACTGAGCCCTCTTTTTCAGATGCCTTGTGACGTCAAAATTAGCATTTTACACAACTTCAGCATTCTTAGCGATGCACCTTGCTTTCTCTAACTGTCACATAAGCTAAAAACTGTTTATAAGTGAGGACTGCAGGAATAGGTCTGGATAGGTTCATAACAGACTGCCTCACTTAAATTAACTGAAAAGAACAATTTGTTGAGGATTTTTGTTTGTCTGTGTGTCTGAAAAGACTTCCTATTGATTTACAGCCTATTTTTTCTCCACAGAGGGCTTTCACACAGATTCCTAAAAGACAGATTAATGAAGTTTTATTGAATACAGGATAGGTTCATATATGCTAGCATTTTTGCAGGGATTCTGAAATTACTAGTCTAGCTGTATAGTTTTTAATTGTGTAATTGTTAATGAATTAAAGTTAAATTCAATATTTGAGTTTTTCAAGCAAAAGTTAAGGGTGTGAACTTAAGAATGTGATTTTCCAAACTCTTACTTCAGCTTGATTGTATGATTGGTTTATCAGTGAAGTCGTAAATCTTGCATTTTAACTGATGCATGAAAAATACCTTGATAAAAATTTAGTGGGAACTAGCCTTGTAGTATAAGGAAAAGAGTAATATATTCCACCCACTGTGTCGCTCTTTCCAATTTAGGTTTAAAAAATAATCTGTCTAACTATTGGTATCATGCTTCCCCCACTGTGACCGTTAGGTAAACAACCAGTGCTTTCGAGTGTATCCAGATTCTTATGAGTACATGAAAATTAAACCAGAGCAATTTAGTTTCAAATGGAAAAATTGCATTTAATAAGTCCTACAAAAAAAGAAATATTCTAAAGCACTGTGTACTTCCCCATGTGCAATACCCTGTAGATTCAAATATACTCTGCCAGTGAAGCTGGTTTTGGGACTTAGCCCCTCCATCTCCCACTGTATCCCGTAGCCAGCATGAATGTTTTCCAGAGCAAATCACCATTTTTCAGAGGGCCCTGGCTTGGCCAACCTGTATGCGAGTGGGAGCATAGTCATACAAGAGCCCCAACAGAAATTTGCCGTAGCAGGTAGCTGCTACGTGTCCCTGATGAGCTCTCCAGATAATTTCTTCGACTACAGCAGCAAAACCTTCAGCTACTAAACGCTTTCATTATTTGCCCACCCAAAAAGCAATGTACCTTATAGTGTCATTTACTTTCATTAAGAAGTGTCTCAAAAAAGCCTACCACTCCCTGGCCCCCAAGACCCGCTTGCCTGTGAATAGCTAGCGTGAAAAGAAACATTATGACTTTTATTCCTGAAAGTGGCAATTTTGACAGTGGTTAAATGAGAAGTATGCATTAAAGGGTGAAAGGGGAACCATAGGAGGAGACAGGAGGGGAGTGTGCCCAGTGTCGGGGTGATGCAAAGTGTGCATTGCCTAAAGTTCTCCTCAGCCTCCCTGGGGAATGGATTTCTTCTCAGGAGACTTCACCTTGCTTTTGTCAGTCTTCATATGACTTTTTCTTTTTTTTTGCTTTTTTGGCATAAGGTTACTTGTGAGTTGTTCTTTAATGGTTTTTTTTAATGTTGGGACTTGTGCTGGTCGAAATAGTATGGCTTTTAGAGTGTGGGTATTGCAAGAGGCTTACTTTCCTGCTTTGCCCAGGATTTATGAACAAGTTGCGCATTGAATTTTTTACTTGAATGAAAACTTGGCCAAATATTATCCACAAAGCAATGTACAAACTTCTGTACACATACTTGACTGTGCTGTGATAGTGGTGGGGTATTTTGGCTTAATTCTGAGGGCTTAATTTATGCCAGCTACAGTAGGAGAAATCCACAAGCCCAGCAGTGCTTTCATTTGAAAGTCACTGGACATCTGAGGTCCCATTGTAAAAGTCACCAAACCGCAAATGCCATGAATACCTGACCTTCATTTGCTTCCTCTAGAGTTTTTAGGGACACTTTTTACATTTAAGAATCACAGAAACCGCGTCTGAATTTTTCAACTGCTGTGTGGTTTTTTTAGCTTCCATATAGATTTCACAGGATGTTTTGCAGACTCAGAGTCATTGTTTTGGCTTTATAGGTACTGCAGGCTGTTTCCTCTTTAGGCTTTTAGCAGTGTTTGTAGGAGAGATCAAAAATTAGCAGATGTCTCAGGGAAACTTTATTAACTAAGCTACTTTTAATTCTTTTTTTTAAATTCAGAATGGTTGGATTTCAAGTTAAATGTTTATTTTAACAAAGATGTTTAAGCTAAGCAGATAACTATTACCTAGGGTGTCCATCATAAAAGGTATCCTTGGCTCCAGAGTTCAAGAAAGTATTTCAGGAATCATTTTGGAAGGAGAGCATACATACCAAATGAATTCTGTAAAAGGAAACTTAAGCAGCTACAGCTGAGTTTAAAAAGGGATTCACTGTAATGTTTACAATCTTTTGTGTTGTTCGACTCACTACATATTTGTTAAAACTTAACCAAAATTAACTTTTCATTTTCTTCAATTAAAATAAGATTTCTTCATGTGTATTTTCAAATTCTGGAAGTATGTATTTTTTTAATTCTTCTTCACACCAGCTTCTTAAAAATGAGTATTCACCTAATTAAATTGTGTACTCACACACGTGTACATGTATGTGTATCTAGTTATGAAAAGATACACAAACTGTTCTGGATGGAAAGCGGAATAGCTATCAGTAGCAATTAAAAATAATAATGTACATTCTTCCGTGTACAAATGTATCCTAGATGGTGCCACATGTGCTCAGGCAGCAAGAACAACTAGCCCTGCTATAGGGCATACAGAAAAACTAAAGCGAAAACTTGCAGATCTTGGGTAAGCATTTGTTTAAAATACTTATTTACTTTTACAAAGTAAAATTTCAAAGATATTTCCTGATTTTTTCTAATATTCTTGTAGGGCTCCCTTGAGAAGGAGTTCAAACAAGGGCAAGAAGCGGAAAGAGAAAGACGCTATTAGGGTGACCTATGGCAGTAGGTATGGGATTGAGGATGCAAGAAATGATATGTCAGAAACATTGGCAAAACCTTATCATCCTACCAGATGGGAACACTCACAGTTCCACCCACTTCATATAAATAGTGTTAAGCTTTGAGATAACCTTCTGAGCTTACAAACCTATATTTCTCAACTAATGAAAGACTAACATATAATCTAAAAATACTTGGAGGCTTACAATATCATGGCATCACTACTGCTATTGCATCCACTAATGGGATTTGCAGAAATAGATTATCAGAGCTAGCCTACAAGATGCACACACAGTCAGTTAGTAATACCCGTGAACCAGAAATCTTGACACAATTCCACATATTTATTTGTTTTTTGAAAAAGCCCTCAGAGTGAGGATGGGCAGCAGCTGTTCACTGCAGCTTCACGGCACCCACATCAGGAATGCTTTTGGAAGGGTTTATTTCTGATGATGAATATCATAAGTTGAAAATAGATAGGAAAATTGCTGACTGCATTTGTCACATCACCAACTCTCAGGGAAGGAATTGTGAATTCCTTGTGAGGTCTGATGAGACCTCATCACCAGCATCTGGACTCTGAATAAATAAATGGATGTTCAAAATGGCAGGAAACAATCTTCTTTGCAAAAGCTACTGTAGATTTTTACTGAAGGTCTCTCCTCACGTACTGATGAGTCTGACACAGCTACAGGGGGTGGTACTTGGTCCCAGGTATGAAAGACAAGTTAATGTCGGGAGTGCTAAGCAAACTTAATACATTCTAGAGTCTAGAAAGGACACAGAAACTCAAAAACTCTCTACACATAAAACAATGGAAAAGAAAACCTGCATGATAAAAGAGCTATCAGAAGAAAGCAAACTTTGAATGCTACTCAGAAAATCATTGTGGTGGAAAACCAGTATATAGCTGTTTGTGGAGCTTTGCTGACAGTCTAATATGCGGAGCCCCAGTGACAAGTATATCGTGTAGCTCCGTAAAATCAGAAAAGCAAAAGAAATCTTAGACTAGTGACTTACCCCCCTCAGGCACACTATACTGAAGTGCAATGTTCTGTCTCAGCAGACATTTGTACATTTGTATCCTGCAAATATCTGGCAGGTTCTTCAGTGATCTTAGGCAGCAGTCATCGCCTCTGCACTGGTGTCAGAAAACCTGTTCCAGTTGGTTCCACTGGTGTGTGAGCTTTCAGTGTGCCTTGGAGTTAGTGATACTCACTGCTGGATTTCCCTAGTGACAGGGAGAGATTTGTTAAAGCAAATTCTCTGCTTTAACATTCTCTGCTCTACCTCTGTGTAGCTGTAAGGAAGCTAATGCCCCTAGCAGGAGGGTATTAAACATCACATAGCATTTAAATACCAAGCCACAGGGTGGGGGACATTAGCGTATACTTGTTTGTAAGAATTTGGTATGTTCCTTGTACCAACATAGTATGTTACAGACGTTTGTGAGACCCCGTAGGTATCTTCCTTAGAGAAAGCAGATCATGGTGCAGAGAGATCAGTTGCTTATTAGACCATTTGATAAATCAGTTATTTGTATTGTTTGTTAATATTTCTGAGTTTGGATACAGTTGCTAAAAGCAAAGTTTAATACTGCTTTCAAAGTCAAAATTCATAAGCATTTGTAATTTTCACTGTGCCTCTGTGAACTGGAATGTTATTATTTCAGTATAACTTTTTAACCACTCGTTGTCACTTCCTTTGTTACTAACTCCAAAGAATTTGCCTTAGAAGAAATGTGAGGATGTTTTCTCTACAGTCCAAGGCTGTGTAAGCTCTTTGAAAGAAGGAAGATGATGATCAAAAGACAGCATCCTGTTATAATTATGTCCATTATGGCAACTGATTGATGTAGAATTAATCCTGCTGTCAGATAGATGTTGCATGCATTATTTTGCCATTGCCAAAAAATAGCAGTCAGGATGTGTAAATAAAATCCTGAATTATTTTCTAAGACTACCACTAACGTTACATACATAAAAAATTCCCCGTTTCAGTAAGAAGCATATATTCCACTGCCTGAAGCTAGGTGATTCAGGCAACATCATTTGTTTTTTCTTTCTACTTTCAAACAAGATCAGAGGATGAGGGAGGAGTACAGGACTGGGTCGGATACATCTACATTTCTTTATGTAGCTGAAGGGAGGGAGGATTCTTCTGCTTCCATGGGCGGGGGCCCTTTGACATTTTCATCCATACTAGAAAGGGCTTTCGCAATATACAGAGCTCTAGTGATTTTGTTTATAATGATTTAGAAGCTGTCCAGAAGGAGAAAGTTGAGGGGAGATTTATATAAGTGCAATTTACTGGTGGCTGCTGAGAGCATAAGTTTAACGCTCTGAAACAGTTACATATACGTTGGTATAAATAATACGAGAATATGACATATGCATAAGTTCTTTGAGGCAGACACTTTGCGTAGTTATTTTTAATTTACATGCTGTACTGTTGACATGATCTATTTAGTGAATAATTTCGGCATTTTATTTTATAACTGTTATCTTTGCCTTGATCACATTATCCACTGCAATCTTTGTTACTATAAAGAGGGAAGCTGATAATACCACATAGGTGTTTCCTTCTTTTTCCTATATTAATATTTTTAATAGTAACTTTAAGATCAAGATAATAATACTCTGTCAGTATTTAGCTGTCGTAACAAAGGCACATCTCCATAGAGGGGTACATACACACCTGATTCATTCTGCCTGTGCTGGAAATCCAAGCCAGACCTTCTCTGGGAACCAGAGCATGCTTGGGTCAGTGCTGAGTCTAATCTATGTAATCATGCTGAGATACCACTGGCGCTCAGAAATGCACCAACGCAGCATGTGGCTTCTTGGCTGGAGCTGGTTCGTATCCGAACGGTGGGAGTGCAGGCATTTTCAGCTGGCGTCTGTCTCCGTTTGCTGGCTGTGTGTTGTCTAAGAGAGTTTGAGTCAGAAAAAGAATCAAAAGAACTCAGTTTTTGCTTCTGTTGCTGAAAGAGAGATTTCAGGCATGCCCCTACCAGCTGCGTGCCACTCAGTTCTTTAGTCACAGTTACAGGGAATGTCACTCTTTTTACAATTAACTGCCTCTGTAGCATTTTTTTTCCTCTTATTTTATAATCTAACACATATTCCTGCTCCTTTCTCTTAAACAGGACTGCCAGAGAGATGCTGCAGAAATCAGCAAACACTAAATCTTTAGCAGAGCGATCCTCCTCTCTCCCACACTGTGTACCATTCACATGGTATGGAGAGAGTGGCAAGGGATCCAATTCTTCTAGCAACCTGCCATCGCCTACCAGCTCCACTGAACCTTCCTCTGAAAATATAAGTCCAGCTAAAAAAGGGTCAAAGGTAGAAAATAAAAACTACCTTATTCCCACCATGTTGAGTGGCATAATTGGCTTCATGTTTCTGGAAAAAGAACAGGCCAATATGTGACTACTACAATAAACAGTGCATGGTGTTCATTGTACGGTTACAGCTCATCCGAACAGAACATCTCTGTCATTGTACCATTCCACATTCTACCTTTTTACTGTCTTACTGTACATTAATTCAGTAAACTAACTGTGGCGTGCTGTACCGTAACAAAAGCAAGTGGTGCCAGTGGAAATTAGCATTTGGATCCACTGAACAAATGCTAGATTTGTGTGTGCAATTATAGATATTTTCTGCATTCTTCAGGACTGATTGTGGGAATACCTGCCCATGTTCAAATGAGGTGTTTGCAAGTGAAGAAATGCTGTATGCCGTCAGTCATCTGCCTTTTCCCCGATAATGAAATCTGTTTGTCATGCATGCTGGATGTTGGATTTAATTCTCTATATGAAGATGCTTGAACTGTAAATATGAACTAGTGCAATTTAATACATCTGTGTGATTCCTTTCTATATGCATGAATGTTTCAGCATGATAACTCCTTAAATAACCCTTATAGTAATATACTTAGCTTTTTCATGTTTATTTTCACTTCTGGAAAATATTTCTCTGCCTGTATCTTCTTACAACTCGTAGCAGTTGACTTTTTATATTGGTCTGGTAAAAAGAAACAGATATGGTTCTCAACTTTATGTACAGGAATATGAATCAGAAATTTAATTTCTTTCTCTTCTACAAACACATGCGTGTATATAATAGCACTTTCCACAGGCATTTCGTATTCTTTTGGTGCCAAAAGCTGGTGATACCTTACTTCTGCTGTGCACCACGCTCTGCGGGGTTGTAGCTGTGCTTGTGTTACCTGGTAGGGAGAGCAACGCGAGGCTGACCAGTCTCAATCAGGTTGAGAGAGAAGACCACAGATGAAATCTCTGAAGATTAAAGAGAAATTAATCGGTTACCCGGTTTCTTTCGAGATAGAAAGATGAGGATTAGACACGTAAATGCTATTTGTGCCTTTAAACAAACATTGTATAAAAATCATTTTCAAATGGGAAAAAAAATGCACCCCCTTTTACAGTTAGTATTAGGTTGAGGTTTTGGATGGGGGGGGGTTGTCCTGCTCATAATTATTAGCAGGCCTTGGCTATCTTGTGTTTTTCCTATAGAAAATTCAATTTTAAAGACTTAAATCCATCTTAAGGCTGAAGGTTGCACAAAATGGAGGGGAAAGAAAATTCAGAGTACCTAAAAAGATGTTCTTCACACAACAGGAGGTAGAGCTGTTGAACTCCTGGCCTAAGAATGCTGTGGGGGCTAAAAGTTTGCAGATTATGGAAGCTGCTTGGATTTCTTCTCTATAAAGAGTTGGTAAAAGCAGAACAGGAATTCTAAACATAGGTGTGAAAAAAAACGATCACAAAAACATTTTGATGTTCTCTGTAAAGTTTGCAAGCTCTTAAATTAACAGTTCTTATACTGCTATTCAGGTTTCAGAGCACAGTGTGATACCAACATTTAATTGCAAACCTAAGAGGACCAACACTTGATATTTTTGGAAGACTTCTTGTTTTCAGGAAAGATAGGTCAAATATATTGGGGGAGGGAGAGTAAAAGGATAACTTTTTTAGTGATGTTTTTGGCTTTGACGTTTGGATCCATTTTTTTAAATTGGATGTCAAAGGTGAATTGAATTTGATATTCATTTAGATGTTAGAGTAGAGATTGGAGTTCTTCATATCATCAAGTATATATTCAATTTAAATGGAATATCGGGGTGTCGTTAGGGGCTTTTTTTTAGATTTTGTTTTTTTATGGTTCTCACTCTAATGTGAAATACTTGTTAATTTTTGTCTTCTTCTGATGGTAATTCTTCTGTATTCCTGGAAAATATGTGCACATTTTTGCTGTTCTTTGCTGTTAGGTGTGATGTCTGTCATTGCATTGTTAAGAAAAAACGGTGTTTGTTTTATGGTTATTATTTCACTAAATAACATTCAATATCCAAAGATCTCTTTTACTTTCCATTTCATTTTTTTCTAAAGGTATAGGCAAAGAGGGAAGATCCTTTCACTTTTCTAGGAAATTATTTGGGACTCAGAAATGGATTCACAGGATATTCTCCTTGCTCTTTCAATAGCAGTTTTCACTTCTCTCTGCTAATTAATCCTCTGTCTTATTCTTTGTGCTACTGCCTGTGCTACGCTTGTCCGAAATATTTGGAGGACAGTAAAATGCTAGTGATTAACCCACAGAAGCAGTAATTTAGCTCCAGGATGACAGCCAGCATCTTAAGAGGGAGTCTGGAAGTTGCTTTCAGACCCCTTTGCTATTCATTGAGGCATTAACATGGCAAAGGTGTCTCTTGAAGTACACCGCTAAAAATGCTGTGTATTCTATAAATATTGACAATACTAAAAATTAGGCTTCCTCATGTGTATTGTAACTGGTTTGGTGAATGATTGAAATCACTCCTGAACTATGCCAACAGAAGACAGAAAGCAAATTTCCCTTTTAGATGCGCATATGAGATTGTTTGTTCATTCTAACTCATCTTTTTCTCCACAGAATTTCACGTTCAATGATGATTTCAGTCCCAGCAGCACAAGTTCAGCTGATTTGAGCGGTTTAGGAGCAGAACCTAAAACCCCAGGTTTCTCGCACTCCTTAGCACTGTCGTCAGATGAGGTATGCTGATAAAATTGTTTAAGGTGGGAAATAGTTGTTTTCTTTCTCCCATGGCATTTTGCTTGATAATTACTCAAATAATAAAGGGATATTTTTTAGGCAGTAGAATGGGAGAAGAAAATTAATGTTGGTTTCTAGATTATGATTTTTCTTGTTCATATAATAAAGACTTGAAATAAAGGTCCTATGGTATTATCGTATGAAAGTAGAATGCAGTTCGTTTCCTAAGAGATGCTATATTTATAGATATATAAATATATATATTTTAATGCATTTCTCCTACATTTTAATATGTGCATGTGGACCCATAGATATATATACACATACACTAAACTAGACATAATTGAGATAATTTTGAGATAATAAACAGACAGTATATTTTGGTAAATGTAGTTGAGATGTAAGGCACCTTCCCCAAGACTAAGTTTTACGCTGATACATGAAAATAATAATGACCTGTACATGCAGTAATTGTCTGTTACTGTACCTGAATGTATGTATATTGATTAGAATGTATACGTGTTAATCCACTTTGCATTCTTTGTGCTTGCTTTGCACAGTGGATTTGATTTCAGTTACTTCAAACCAGAGTTTTTTCGAACAATGATAATGTGAAAAAGCATTCCGAATCCTGTAAATTGGTGACATAATTGAACTGAATACAATATATTGAAAATACTTTTCTTAAGATATTAGCTTTGTAACTCAGTTGTCAGTGATGTTGCACGATTTGACGGTAGCTGACAATGTGTCCTGTGGACTCAGGATACCTGTGCCTCTGTTCTTTTACAAACACTCTGTAAGAACTTCACATTTTTGATGTGAGGTTTGAGCCAGATTTTTTTCTAGAGAGGAGGAACTTGAAGTATCTATGTCTTATTTTTTTATGATAGTTAGGTTTGTTCTATTACTGCCTGCATGCTTTGCATGGGTTTAAAGAATGAGAGCTGCTCCGTGCAACGCCATTTGCCAAAATGCAAGTCTACAAACCCAACCATTCTTTAGAGATTACTTACTGCAAAAATCTATAAGGATCATAGAACAGTGCAGACAGGTCTGTATATTCTGTGAATTACTGAAAACAACAAGGTCATTATTTACACTTTCTTTAGTATTAATACTGCCTTGATAATACATTTCATTCTCTTACCGTGTTTCATTCCCTTTATATTACATATTTTATTGTGACAGTGCCCTGCTCCTAGTGGTATTGAATTAAAAGCTCGAAAATGCTTTCATTTTGCTTGTTCAGCTCTGTGCTTTATCGCTTCTAAAATACCGAGCCTGAACAGGTCTATAAAAATGAATGTGTTTTCTCCAGCCTCTGCTGTCTGCCAAATTGCAGCCTCCAAATCAGGCAGCGTGTTTAGCCAGCACTGCAGTGGGAACCTCCGCAGCGCCCCTGGCAGGGGATTAGGCCAGCGTTGCTCTTCAGCCTTCCACAGCCTATTGCTGCGAGCACTCCTTCGCTCAGGCTTCCCTGGCAGATCTGACATGATTATTTTAAGGAGATGAAAAAAATTAAAAGGTGGGGAGGGAACCCAGTTCATGCAGGTTGTTCTCCTCTAATTAAGGAGCTTATGCTCTTGCAATTGGAGCTATCGGGAAGGTTCCTGCCGGTTCTAGGGTGTCGAGACCAGGAACTCCAAGGGGGTTTCATTGGCACAGTCTCAGGTTTGGCTGCCAAATCATGTGTGTGCTGAGCTTTCAACATAACCTCTCTGCTTCTGGAAATGGTTTTTTTTTTAAAGAAATCTCTTTGGTTTTGAGTAGCCATATCTGTTTGCAAATCTTGGTGCTGCCTTGCCTGAACTTTTACATGCTGTTACATGTTCTGTATTTTGTTTCTATAATGCTTTTCTTTCCCATTTCTTTGTTGCTCCCTCACTCAGAGCCTGGATATGATTGATGATGAGGTGAGATACTAGTGTGCTGTTGTGGTGAATCGTGTGACCATCGCGTGGCAATGTATTTTCTCATTTGCAGATTCACATCTCTTGTTTTATGGTGTTGTGTGGCAAAACCCCTCGTTCGAGCACAACACGCAGATGTCACTGGCTCCGCTCTCCTTGTCTTCGGTTCCCTTCTCCTTTCTGCTAAGAGTTTGCAAGGCCATAGCAAATTGCAATGATTGTGGTATGCTGGAAGGGGGAGGAGGGCCCGCGTCGGAGCAAACGCACCGGGCCAAGCATCAGCTGCACTGAGCTCCTGCTGGCGACAGGAGAAGGAAAAGATAGTGCTTAAACTGTCTTTTCCCCAGCCCTAAGAACCGGACAGCCAGAAGCCGAGAGAGCTCCTCCCAGCATCGCCTAACCCAGTGTAAAAAGTGCTCTAACAATAGACAGCTGCCGCAGCCTGTAGCAGCTGCTTTGCTGACCACGGCTGGGACAGAGTAGCTTTTGTTTCAAGCCCCACTGGTATGCCCCTGGGTGGAATAAAGGGGCAGAGCCGGGACACAGGGCTGCCCCCAGCAGCTGACACCCCACCTGCCCCTCCCAGGGGGCTGTGGTCTCCTCCTCCGCAGCAGCAGCGCAACGGGATAAGAGCAGGGCCAGGGCTGTGGGATCGCTGTGTGTTCCTTACTGCTCCTCTGTGTCATCTCATAGTCTTCCATAGATAGTATCAGTCTCACTGGCTGTTTGATGTCATCGCTTTGAACTTTAGAGTGGTTTTCTGAGGTTCTTCTTCCCCTGGATTTCTTGTTTTATAACTTAAACACATCATAAAGATCTGTGAATGAGCCCAGGAAGTGGAATGCAGAATTCATTGCATCCTTTAGAAACGCTCTAATTTGAAGGATAAAAATCTTGCAAGGGAATGGGAGCATACCTGTTTTGAATTGTGCCACCTGGCCATTTCTGTCCCTGTTTGGGTTAAAAAGAATGCCGGTTTCTTTTTCTTCTTCTGTTCGTAGATGGAAGACTTTCTGGGGACCTTGTATCAATTCTTAGATATCTGGTTACATACAGATGTAATATAGTAGTGTGAAATTGTTAGTATTGTAGTGTAAAGATAGTACAGGTACCTCTGCTCTGAGGCTGGAAGTTTGTACAGAAAAATGTTGTTATTCGTCCGTGTTACCCTTTTAATAATAATGCAGCATGTTTTTGTCACAGATCCTTGACGATGGACAGTCTCCGAAGCACAGTCAGTGTCAGAGTCGTGCTGTTCAGGAGTGGAGCGTGCAGCAGGTTTCCCACTGGTTAATGAGCCTGAACCTTGAACAGTATGTTTCCGAATTCAGTGCCCAAAACATTAACGGGGAGCATCTTCTTCAGCTGGATGGGAGTAAGCTCAAGGTAATTGACTGGACTTCAAGACTAACCATCGTATTTATTATAACTTTAAGTATTCTTAAAGGAAGTAAGAATTCAGCCAGAAAGCAGTGAATCCCTGTGTGTGGCGTGGTGATAGGTGAGAATAATAAATGCAGAGTATAACACCACAGCAACACTTCAAGAAATCCCTATATGCGCTTGGATTCAGAAGCTTCAGAAGTAGAGAGCATTTGCTCTGTGAAAACTCTGGGTGTATACAATGTACCCATATTCGTATGCGTAAATCATACAGCAGCATGTGTAACTGGTATTTACATGCATGTATTTCTCATCCAACTCTGTTTTGCAAAAGGGTGAGAAAATAGTAAATAGAAATACATCAGAAGTAGCAACTGAAAAATAGATTACTGGGATACTGGAGGCATAAGGTCATACCAATTGTACTATGTTAGAACTAAATACAGTTTTGATGTATAAAGTATGCACTGTTCCTTGTAGTGAAAATAAGAGCCTACTTTTGCCAAAAATAATTAAGGGAAGGAGTTGTGAGAGGCTCAGTATATCTCGAAGTCAAAGTTTAGTGTTTCCTTTCTGAGTTTTTTTGTTGGCATTTCACTAACTTGAGGGGTTTTAAGAGAGCAAGTGAACTTTCAACTAAGGCATAGCAATGAGAATTGTGAAGTCTTGTTCTGTGTAGACTTAGATGACTTCAGGCAAATAGTTTAATCTTTATTTGCCTCATTTGATCAATGAAATCACCATTGGTTGTGGCAATGAGATCTAATTCTTTAATATTCCAGAAGTGGAAAGCATGGAAAGTAGTATAGAAATGTCTTACTTACACATCAGTAAGGCATCTGAGCCTGTCTCAGATTTGCTTATCTCTTATAGTCTTCTATCTAAGAAGAGTTATTACTAGAATATGAAAAAAATTGTGATAGAATACACTGTATGAAATTATTTTTCTTTTTTAATGTTGTTTTCTCCACCTCAGGCTCTTGGTATAACATCCTCCCAGGACAGAGCAATCATTAAAAAAAAGCTAAAGGAAATGAAAGCATCCCTGGAGAAAGCTCGCAAAGCTCAAGAGAAAATGGAAAAGCAAAGGGAAAAGCTTCGGAAGAAGGAACAAGAGCAACTGCAGAGGAAATCGAAGAAAACAGACAAGACTTCATCAGATGCAACAGAGGGCGCTAATGAGCAGTGATAAGCAGAAGTGCTGCTGTGTTAGGAAAGTGGAGGCATTTCAAGGGAAGAGAAACTCATATCCACTCTGGTGCCCCTTCGGCTTTCTTGCATTCATTACACAAGAGTGTGTACAGAGAAATGGGGCTATACATAGAATGACTAGGGAAATTTATATTGTGTAGTTTTATTTTCCCACATATCCAGTTCACGCTTGTTGTTGTTGCCATGTGAAACAACCCCAGCCCCTCGGTTTGTTTTGTTGTTGTTGACAGCTAACCGATTTCATATTTGTGTGGCGGTGTTTCCTTCCAAACTACTCTTCTCTATTGAGCTCTGTGTGTTTGGTCACTTCAGTAACCAGCATGATGCCGAGGAGCATGGTCCACTGCTTCACCTCTTCCGAACAGGATGGCCAGTCAACACGATTGGCGAAGGTTTCTTCAGCTGGGTAAAAGGAGTTGTGCTCTGTCTGATAAGAGTTGACTTAACTTTCAAACTGGAAATTCAGCTTCTTTGCAGTGTTTGGGTACTCAGTTCTGTCTACTGGAGTAAGTTTCATCTTGCGTCAGTACCTTGAACCGGCACTGCTCTGGAAACACAACCGTTCAGTGACTTCTTCTTATACACTGGAGATAAAGACAGGAGAGTCGATATTCCCCCTGGGTGAAAGACAGGAGGTGAAACTCTTTCTGTTAACTGTACAATAGTTAATCCAGGAAGGAGGCAAAGCCTTAAATGATTATGTGGGTTTACACAGAAATCTGAGGATAACATTTATCCTTTAGATATCTGAGCGAGGATGAATTTCTAACTAGAGCACAGCGTATAGATCTGTATAAATTTCATTGTGCTCCCAGTGTTTAGGCAACTTTCTTATAGCACACTCCGCTTTCTTTTTCATGTGTTTTGAACAGGAAACTGGGCTTGTTTTGGTTTGGTTTGGGTTTTTTTTTCCAAGAAAAACACCACATCTTCAGATTCATTCTCCAGTAAGCATTGGGAGAATAAGCTTTGTGCTGTGCTGTTATGAAGCTGTTGTTGGAAATGATTATCAAACTTGAGTTTGCTGAAGATTTTCAGTTTTTACAGAAGTGCACTTTAAGAAGAGGAAGACGAGGGATTCTGGTTAAAATTGAATTCAGTACATTGCTGTTAAGATCAATGCTGCCATGGAGATGAAGGTTACTAAATCCAAAGCTGCCATGTATTAACTGTTTTGATTGATGTGTTTAAAGAATATCCCCATCAAAACCTGAATTTTTGGGCATGGGCTGTAGAATGTTTTGACGGCTTAGCAGTGGTCATATTACATCTTTCAGAGATTTCTGTTTTCCTGGTATATGAGGCCATCGGCGAAACCTGCTGTGTAGTTTTGACTGTGACTGCAGCAGTGTGTAGCTCGCACTGCGTGGTGTTACTGCCTCTTAGGAGCGGTATTAAAATACCAGTATTTCTTCAAAAGAATGGACAGACAACAGGCAAATACCCACAACAAGAAGCTAGTGGCATTACCTTGCTGCTTTATAGTCAAAGCTAACTACATAGCATCATTTGTAGTTGCGAAACATTACTTCCCTTTCATACATCCTGGAAGTAATCTACTCATGCCAACCCATGAATTGTTTAAGACGTTGATGCACAGTTAGAATCTTGAACTTAAAAAGTTGCCGGTCTGAAAAAATCTAAATACTGAATTCTTTTGAAGAAAATGTTTGGTTTAGTTTGGCCTGGCTTCTCTTCTGCTCTGTGTTTTATGGCATTCAGATTTGTTTCTGTAGAGTTCTCTGAAGCTCACGTTTGAAACGGTTGGGGTGCAATGTTTAGAGTTACATTTCTTTTGATCCTAATAATTTCTTTACATGTAAAATAGTCTATAAACTGAGAGAGCCTAGTTCATTCAAAACTAATACACAACAGATCTACTCAGAATTAGCTTTATTTCCCCTTCCAAATCCTATTTCTACAAGTTTCTGATGTATATTTTATTCAGATCTAAAAAAGAAATTGCCATAAATGATACTTCCTGATATTTCTAAAGGCTTGTGATGTGATTCTTGGGATAGATCACTGGCAAAAAAATACACCTGCTAACCAGAATTCCACATTGCAGTGAATCTTTCTGCACTCTTTGTAGGAGAAAAATTATACAAATGTTTAACAGCGTTGTAAAGCTAGCATTCTGTTATATTTGAGTAAGAGAAGTTACCTGAAAAAAACTGGAAATTTAATATTTTAAATACAATGTTGATGAATGCATTCGATGATGATTTTCTTTTTAAATTATGTTTACATTGTAATGTTTAAGTGGTTGTATATGGTAATCTAAGGTGGTGTCCCTGCTTTATTTCTTTGTTTTCTTAGAAACCTGAGCAGACTGCTTGGCATTATACATTGAGGTTTCATTCTTGCTGCTTAGAACTGTGCCTAGTTAATCTCTTCGTAAATCAGATTCTTATTCTGCAAAGTAACTAATTCAACTTAAGTACTTTAAGTATTCAGGGTTTTTTTATTGCTTTGTAGTAATGTTATTTTGTTATTCTCAGACTAAAAAAAAAAAAACCAAACAAAAAAATCACAAGAACCCAGCTTAAAAAAACCCAGTAGTTTAAAATAAAAGCATAAAATGAATTTTGATCAACACCTGAAAACTAAGCAAACCAAGCAATGTCAAGAGCTTTTCTCTTCTTTCTGTGATAAAAGAGATTTATGTGGTTCCGTTTATTAAGTATGGTAACTCATTTTGGGGACATGCAGAAATGTCACTGGATAACAGATGTAAAGACCAGTGCAGTTTGAAACTTTTATTACTGTTCTATAAGACCTTTAAAGTTGTGTTGCATTTTCCCCCCTTGTGTTGTGTAATGACATCTATGAAACTGAAGATACAGATGTTTCATCCTTAACTTGAACTTCCTGTAAGCCAGTGCGAAGTCAGACTAATGTGGGGTTTTGTGTAATAACAAGATACAAATGTTCCATGCTAAATGACTGGAAAGACTTTCTCTTTTGGCTCACCTGCAAATGTAACTGTCGCCTTCTTTGCCTGTTTCTTTGTGGAGCTAAAGCAATTTTGAGTATGCTGACCGGTCTGGCCACCTTTAAACCGCTGTGCAGGCAGGGTGGTGTTTCCACGCCTCTAGTCGTGCGTCTGTGTCATCTTTATGCCTAGGTGACCACAGCGGGCTGGTGAAGTTAACTTCTCCCAGGTTACGATGGTTGGCCAGTTCTGTAAACTCTGGTTCTGTTCATTGCTGCGGTATTGCCAGGTTGTCAATATACTGAGCCCCTGAAAGGGTGAAGAAAGGAGAATTAGCAAAAAATGGAACTCTGAAAAATAGAAAATAAAAGATAGGACACTGCGGGTTACTTTAGTCCTAGAAAAGCTAGTATTTATGCTGAGATTCTGGAGAGAGTGGTGGCTCCTTGTTCTGTCCACATCAGCCAAACACACTGAGATGACCCGCTTCCAGCTAGTATTTTCCGATGCAGGGTGCTGTACCCATGCAACTTCTGTGTTAAAACTCCCAATTCAGTTTCAGTCTGGCTGGGCAGATCAGGACCAGGAGGTGAGGCAGAAGCCCCACCTGTTCATTGCAGTGCCCAGAGTATTGCCCACCGCTGTTTGCATTTCACCCACCTGCTCTGAGCAGGTCTGGTGGTGATCGCTGTAAGTGGAGCCTGTTCTAGATCGTAGGTTAGAATTGCACAGTGGAACAAAAGCCAGTAATAAAAAAGCTGAACAGAGTTAAGTGATGTTTGTATCTCAGTGTATACAAATGCTTTTGCATTGTTTTAACTTTTGAATTTTTTTTGCAAGGGTATCTATTGTGCTATGACTCTAGTCTGTGCTATGACTCTAGTCTGCTGCGGGGATACCACAGGAATCGAGCTTTTACAGGAATTACTGAGCAGCTTTCCTCGGAAGTTTGCCAGTCCTCGGCTCTCATTGACATTCAGAGGTGCTTGACACTGAGCATCGGGGTTCCTCGTACTTCATTGCTTCCCTCAAAGCCTCCTGTCCTCCTGAGGTGCTCCACCTTCACCTCCTGGCTTATGTGCTGGCGAGTAAGAGGTGTAAGAGGCAATTTTGTGTAATTTTGGGGAATGAATTGTGTTCCACTTTTAAGTCAGAGAAAGAAATGCTGCTCTTGTTGCTAGTGCAGGATCCAGTTCTACAGTAGGATGGAAGAGGATCGTCATTTAGTTGTGTCTGGCCAAGAACCATTCCATGTACCATCACAACACTGAAAATCGAAAGGAAAGGTTTGCACAGATTCATCTGTGGTTCTTTACAGGACGTGTACTGCAGTCTGTACTGTTTCTCAGTGCTGAAATTTAGGGGAAGTTTGCAAGAATTAAGTCTTGTCTTGATTTCTTAGCCATGTCTTTACAGAGAGAAAATACTGTCAAGGCAAAAGTAAAACCTGATATTGCTCTTTTTAGGTGTGGACTCATCCCCTGCACTGTCATCAAACTAGGTGATAGAGGGGCTGGACTCTTTTAATAGCACTTCCCTCCTTCAGTGCTCTCCCTCACTTGAAAACCTCAGGAAACGTATGTCGTGGTCCAAAACACTGAAAAAAACAGGCGTTTGAAAAAAGCAGCACATATTTAATTAAGTTGTAAGTCTTTAACAGTCGACATGGGCACAGTGCACAGAGCGGTTACATGCGTTTGGTTTAGTTTTGTTAAATTAGTGATTGAAAATAATGAAATCCATTAGTCTTTCTAGAAATGGTTAAGTGATTTGTGGCTTGATTCCCTCTTCTAATCAATATGTATGGGTTTGTGTGCGTAGGTACCTATGCACATACATGGATATCCATACAGACCTACACTGCAGTAGGAGCAATTGGCACACGGGTGGCTCTGTGTTCCGGGGCTGTAGGGACACGGTCCACCCGGTGGGCAGAGGGCCCCGAGGCCTTTTGCAAGCTCGGAGAAGCAAAGCGCTACCCCTCAGTCCCACCAGTGTGCTCACCCCTGTCTGCGCTGGTAGCTTTGCTCACTTTTTCCTCATGGGGTTTTACGTCTTTTGCAGATCAGAAGATTTTAAAGTTTTGTTAAAACCATATACAGAATGGTCCCCAGTAGTTCCTTCTGCATGTTGTCCTCGGTCTGTTTTTTTGGGGGTGGGAGGTTGGCAGGATTGATCTACCGGAGTTTTAGTATTCTAGGAAGGAAAGCCTTTTTTTATATTTTAACCCTAACTTTGATTTCTGTTGGAGCGCTTTCAGCAGCTTGGTTTTGAGCAGGAGTTCCATCTGAGGTGGCTTACCCACTCACCACAGCGGAGTGTGGGTCATCTGCAGACTACACAGTCCCTTTTGTTAACCTCCTGTATGTATTCTACTGTATTTTTTCCACCTATAAAACTGATTTTTCAAAGCTGTGACCCCTTAGTCATGACATTGAGCCCTCAAATCCTCCATTATAAAATGAGCTTTCTGTGACTAACTGTGGGACTTTTGCTGTCAGCATTAAGCGATGATTTAAAACATGCGCGATCGGTAAGAACCGGAAGGTTTGGCAGTAGTGCCTTCAGCTGCCCGTTTCTGTGGGAAGTTTGGACCATGTTAGGAACAAGCCTGGTCTGCTGAGTTGGGCAGGTTTCTTCTTCCAGAGCGAGGAGAGGTGAGGAGAGCTCACAGCTCGTGAGATCGGGTTCAGACGCGCACAACCCGGGAGCCTGAGCCTCCTGCTGGGTTTTCAGTGGGAGCTTTGTCGCTGACACGAGTGGAAGCGGGTTCAGGCTCTGGTGCAGGAGCATCCGAAGGAAAGGGGAATCCCAGGGCATCAGATGTAAGGAGTAATCAGCCCATTTGGAAGTGGGGAGTGCACAGTGAACCTCTTCTGACTCTATAGTTTCCCATACACATTTACTGTCTGAACAACTGCTTTTGTATTTTCCAGTCACGTTGCAATGGTAACTCACTGGTCACTGACAAGTGTTAGACATATTGCTAGAAGACCAGGCAGCTACAAGACTAAAATGCACTGTGCTCACTGTAAAAATTGGCTTCTTACATTGTTTCTTTTTATATGGTTGAAGAGGTGGTTGCGCTTCAATTTTTTTTTCCTTTTTCTTTTCTTTTTTTGAAGAGGTCAAATGTATATGAAGTGCATGTTATCCTGAACTTTTTGTTTGTACATCTTGGTGTCTGATCATCTGCATGAAAGACACAGTAGTGCCATGTCTGAGCTTGTTCTCTTGTGCTTGGTTGATATGAACTTCTCTAGATTGTTGAGTTTTCCCCAGAATAACTTTGGTTAATATTTAGTTATTGGGAGACATCAAAACAAAACATCATGGTGGCCCTTTGTTTTCTTACAGTTTAAATACAAACAACAAAGCCTTGTGGTTTAAAGTTAATTTGTTAGTGTAAATAAATTTCTTGCCAATGAGTATTATTGTTGTTAGACAACGAATGCAATAAAATGAGAAATCCTGAATCTTTATTAGAATTTGTATCGAGTCTTCACTTTCCTGCCCACTTGTTGGTCATTCCAGAACAAATAATAAATGCTGACCACAGCTGGACAGCTGTTGCTGCCTGGGTCGGACTTAGGGGGCGGGGGGAGGGACGGACCTTGCCTTGCTTATTGTTTCCTTCCTTCTGCTCAGTGCTGAGGATTATTGTAATCCCAGCTGCTGGCCAAATTGGCATGATTCACAGGCCTCCGAGTGGATCTCATTTACAATCTGTAATTATGTAAAAAGAAGTAAAAAAAAAAAAAAAATAGAGCAAGGAAGGAGAACAGCCTTTATTTCTTCATATGCAGATGAAGTGTAGTGTGCAGTGTTATATTGCAGGTTGATGTAACAATGGGCTGTCTTCAAACTGATGCTGATCAATGTTTGTCTGTTTAAAAGACCTGGATTGGTTTTTGGTATATAAAACATTTTACTATTTTACACTCAAGTTGCAATGGGCATTTTACACATTCAAAATACAGCAGTTCTTCTGCTGAACTTCTGCTTGAACATTTATTATCTCTTTATTCTTTATTTACTCCATTTTAGTAAAGCATTAAATGAGGGAAGAGCAGAGGCCACAGACTGTCCAATTTGTGTAGTCGTTTCAGTAGATTTACATCTGGCAGTATCTAGGCCAAATACTCTGCACTTAATCTGTCTCACCCAGTCTGTGTTTCCCAGCAGCCGAATCATAAATCTTGCTTTCCGCTAATATGGCCACTACCTGCAAGAAGATAAAAAGAGTCCACAATCCATAAAGTTATTATCTTAATTAAAGTAGGTATATTAAGAGGCTGTTAGTCCACGACTGACATGTAAAATGTGTCAGCTCAGCAGCTTCCTAAGCCAGGAGCCAGCTATACGTGTGTCCTTGCTGTTTGTGCAAGTTGCCTCAGACACCCGCAGTTTGGTTTCTGAAATGCTCAGCACTGCTCCAGACTCCACAGCCTGTAAAAGGTGACAGGTTATGCCCCGCTGCGCGTTGCAAGCCTGGATTTTCCCTGTGCAGGTTACCTTCTAATCGGGAGGCCGGGCTTGAGGTGCATCTTCCTCTGCTGCTCTTTCCGTACAGAGGCTGCCAGGGTGTTTTATCAAGTGGGGATTTCATGCTGAGGGGCAGAAGCTGTACCCCAGCACGGCTTTTGCTAAGAAAACCCATGCGTGCCGTCTCTGTCCTGCCCAGCACCACTTGAATGCGCGGTTTCAACTCCCACCTCCGCACTGCGAGGCCAGGACACCTTAGGGAAGGTTGGCAACAGGCTTTCCGCCCTCCTTGCCTCAGGTTACATTTCAAAATGTTACTGTTAGTTATAGCAGGTACTAAATCCTCCTATGATCTCCCTCCTCTCAAATGCTTTAGGAGAAGATAGGGCCCGTCACATGCAGGTGCTTCTGTCTGTGGGCAGACCGCTAGGAAACATTTCAGTGCAGGAATAGTAAAAAAAGGAGAAAAGAAAAAAAAAAAGCCAGTGACAAGTGAACACATTCTTTATTTTCTGAAAGGCCTAAACCAAGAAAAAAGTAGAAGTTTGACAAGATCCAACAACATGTAAATCTGCTCATTTGAAGATGTTCTAAGCCACTGGAAAACATGAAGTTAATGTTTGATGGGTTTCCTCTACCACTGCCGAGGACAACGCTGGCTGTCACACTTCCACAACCCCAGAGCAAACCCCGGAGCAGCAGAGCGACTGCTCGGTGTTTCAGCTGTGCTACTGCCGCTGCTGCAAAACGCTAACTCTTTACAAGACGGCACTTACTTTACTGGAGAACAAATAGTGGCACAAGCCTAAAATAATTACTTTAAAATGCTAGTGGGGGACGCTGATGGCTAATCACCAGCAAGTTAATAGCCCAACCTCTCCTTATTGTCAGAACTTCCTTCGGAGTGGTATTTTCTGCCTGGGCTCCGGGAACAATGGCTGTTCCTCACAGCTGAAAATGGATTACGAGTTCCTGTAGGAAAGCACGCCACTTCCCAGGGAAGCTGAAAATGTCCTGCAGGGAGAGAAGTTGCTAAGGAAGGAGCAGCAAACCCAGAGTTACAGTAAATTACATTCCCGGGTGCTCGGTGCAGTTGGGCAATGCCAAAGGCAAGTCCAGCAAAGGGATGAGACAAAAGCTGCCCTGGTTCAGGGCTGACTGTGCTCTGTGGAAGAGCTGTCTGTGCAAAAGACTTGAAACTGTGATCCGAACAGATGAGTCCCTGTCACCAAAGCCTCCGCTGTCAGACGATATACCCTGGGCAGCGCCCAAGTCCCCAGGTTAACTACAGGCGTGTTGGAGAGGAGCTGCGAGCACAGTTTGTGCACAGACCCACTCACGCAGCGTCGTGCCTGAGAGAGGAGGTCGATTCACCGCACGATTAACCTTAAAGCTCGTGTCTCCCCCCTGTAGCCATCTCCAGCCACCTGCAGCACAGCGCGTTTGTCTACAAAATGTCACAACCACCAACAAACACTATTCCCACGCGGGGGTGAGGGGCCCATCTGGCATGGCAGCAGCAGGAAGCTGCCCGTACTGTGAAGGCCACAGCCACGCGGCCGTCGGCAGCTCCGTTCTCAGCCCTCGCACAACTCCTTGTGCGCAGGGACGTGCCCAACACCACCACCGCCCGTGTGCCAGCGAGCCAGCGGCGGCGGTGGCGGCAAGGGCCTGGGCTGGAGCAGACTCTCTCTGGGGACGGACAGGCGATGTGGCAAGACCCACAGCCCGCTGCAGCTGTGCACAGGAGGGGGGGATGGCACTATCCCTCCCGTGTGGCAACACAGCCCCAGCCATCAGTCCTGGCATCAGCTCTGCGCTCTGGTAAGAGCTGCCCGCCTCCCTCAGAGAAGGAGCAGTAACCCTTTCGTGCCAGTGGATGAAAGCCATGAGGCTTATTTGTGCCGGAAAGGAAAGGCACAGGAGCCAAGAGGTGTCAGCGCACACATTTGCTGTTCGTGGCCGCTGCCCACCCAGGCCATGGCCCGCAACAACGCCTCCCCTCAGCCACAACAGCAAAACACGACGATAGATGAAGGTCTGCACATATTCCGGCTCCCGTCTCAGCGCTCAGGCCGCTACAGAGCGGGTTATTCGCTCTATCTGGTAGGCAGAAGCATGCCTGTGTTTTTCAAGTACTGAACTTTCCATGCACTGCCCAGGTAAGAGGAGGCCGTGGCTGGCGGTGAAGCAGATGGCAGGAGGGAACTGCAAAGCCAGACCAGCAATTAGCACCCCGGGACTGGCTCTCGATCCTCCTGAGCTCGTGCTTCATGAGCTGCTTGCCTTTTTTCTCTGCGCAGCCATGGAAGAACAGCAGCGAGGAAACACTACCTGAAGGATGGAGAGGGGATGGTGGCCCCCGGGCAGGTGGCACCATTCAGAGGGGCAACCAAGCTGCTGAGAAGGGCCAGTGTGGGCAGGCACAGGCAGCACAGCGGCAACCCTGCGAGGGAGCCACCACCAATAACACGGAGCCTTTAGCTGGATGTCAGCATCACTCACAAAACGGGAGCAGTGATCAGAGGAGGGATCTCAGAGGACAAAAATGCTGCCAGAAGCTGCTCTGTGAGTGAGGACATCTGTACTAACGAAAGAAGAGCTCGATCCATGGGCAGGAAACCAAGTGGTGGCTCAAACAGGGGCTTCTGCCAGACTGGCCCCTTCCTCTGCACGCTGTAAAGCACAAGACTGATTCCCAACTTCAAAGGACCCTCAATTTGGTTTATTGCAAGTGATTGCTAACGAACACCTTTCTAAAAATACCAGTCGATAGAAACCTGGATAGATCTTTGAGCAGTGCACAAGACTATCGGTAAACACCGCTGGATGACCATGAAGCGAAGTGGGGGTGCCCGCTGCCCCGAAACACGGCAGGAATCGGCTCTGTACAGACGGGAAGGTAAACACAGAGGACACGTGACCCACTCTTGGAGGTAGTCAAAGCGCCCAGACGTGCTCCCTTTGCTGTGACCAACACCAGTAATTGCTAAATGCACTTTTCACTGAAGGTGCTCGGGAGTTGTTGCCCATTCTTTAAGAAAAAAGAAAAAAAAAAAAGATTTTTTTTTAACTCCCTTTGGAAGACTTGTTAAGAAACCACTCCAAAGTGATGCCCCCCCTCTTTTCTCAGTAGGACTTATGAAACTGAAATAATGTTAGGAAATGGCCTAAAGGGGAAAAGGGGAAGAAATGATGCTGAAATAACATTTATTCTCCTTCCACTTATTTTAGAAGCACTAGGGAAAACCAACAGGAAGGTTCAGAAGAAGAACCCTTAGCACAACCCCTGAGAAAGCCCAAAGGTCGGTGACAAGAAAGCACACCACACTGGCAGTTAGCAATTCTTGTTTACAAAATCATTTTCCCCCAGGGTGGCGGGGGGAACAAAAACCAACAGAAATCCAGTTGCAACAGATAATTCAATGTCTGACAGTATAGTAATTTGCAATCTGCATTTGAACTTCACAGTCACCCTTTGTTACTGACATGGGGTCCTCCACATTACATAAATAAATTTCTCACCTTTAATTCCATCTCTTTTACTATTGCATATAATGCTCATTTTGGAGAGGAATGCTAAAATACATTTCCACGACTCTAGTTCACCTTTACTGGAACAGTCTTGTCATTAGCAAAGCTAGCGGAAACTAAGTGAGTTCCCAAGGAATTAAATGCTTTCCACTGCAGCAGATCTTACCCGCGAGACGAGCTATAGCTCACAGTAGAGAGCTCTGTGGAAGACTGTGCCGATGAGCAGTTTTCCTTCGTAGACGGATGCCACCGAGGTTCCCTGCAGCACAGAGCCATTGTCGGCGTAGACGCGTGTCACCACCGGCTCCTCCGAGAGGATGTTCTGGATGCGCAGGACCTGCCAGGGGAGGGGAATACATCTGCTGAAACAGCCGCAGGTGAAAATCCTCCATGGATGGAGGGAACATCAGTATGTTAATTGAAACAAATCAGTTTGGTTGATCAGCTGCTGATAACTGCAACCAAGGGATTCCTGTGATAGGGCCACAATTTCTGCTTCAGTGAAGCGTGGTCCATGAAGACTGATTATTTTTTTTTAATTGGTTGTGCAATAGAAACTCCACCCCAGTAAGTAAGGCAGGCAGTCACCCCCCAGCACCAGGCAAATGCAGTTTTTTCCAGCCTAAGTGTCACTTAATACCGTCTTAGTTTCATGCTTTTTCCAGACAGAGTAAACAACGGCCTAGTATCATAAATCTACTGCTATTGAACATGGTAATTTTGAAAAGTGTCTTACGGGAAGCTTCAGACAAGGCTGAAATCAAACAGACACCAACCAGCCACCTGCATTTGCGGCTGCCAGCACGCTGATGCTGGTACCTCATTGATTTTAGAAGGAAAGAAGAATTACAGTGTCACCTACTGATGAACTACACTTGCACAGATAAATCATTCCAGGGCAAATGTTTCTGGTTGTGCTTTGCACTCAGTCAATTATTTTTTATTTGGCAAAGAGGTGCTGGCTCGGTAATTAACACAGTTCATCAAAATCTGATTGCGTGGCCACAGCTGCACAGAAACCAGCCTGAGGAGTCCAGAATGACTGAGCTACTGGGCAGAAATTATTCAGTTGTCTCCTAAGGCTCTGAATAGGTGTTTGTTAGTGAGTATATGCTGTTCAGGCTTTCCGCTTGGGAGAAGAAGCTATGAGCTGGAAGCCAGCTTGGCCTTTGCTTTCACAAAGGCTGCCCATGCTCTTCTCTGTGTAATGCAGAGTTACGTTACACCAGGGGGACTTGAACAGAGCAACTTTCTGGCACAGACATGGCCAAGAGACCAGTGATGTCTCCCAAAAGGCACCTCAGAGGCAGGCGGATTTTCAGGATCGTTGTAGAACAGCTTCATCCCATTGGGATGACATCCTGTCCAGATGTCTCCAGTGTGAGGGTCAATAGACAAGTTGTCAAGCAGAGTGTCCAGCTGCAGCGTCTATCCATCACAGAGGAAAAAGAACAAGAGAGAAGTTAAAGCAATTAGAAGTCCTGGTAGCACACTATAACATAATCAATAGACTTGTCCAAGACTCTCATCTAACATAACTTAGACTGATTTTTTAAAAAAATATTTGCTCCCTCAGTGCTGTTTTTCTTTTCCCACAGTATGCTTCATCCCCTCCTCCATGTCATGAGAAATCTCCTTGCTGCTCCGAGCTTCCCCCACCGGCTCATTCACACCTACGCTCATGTTGATTCCTTCAGTGCTTTGTGGCCTGACCCACACTGGCTGAGGCAGACTTCCACCACGGCTCTACAGCACACCGGAGGATCCCTCTCCGGTTGATGGTGTGAGGGTGGGAGCCCTGACACTCTATAACGGGGCGCAGAGCACCTCTGCAAACCCACAGTGGGAGCCGTCCAGAACAGACCTTCATACACGATCAGATTGAAATCTCAAACATTCATGGGGACTAATCTGTCCAATATTCATATATGCCTCTTTTTAATGGAACAGCAGCACCTTACCTTCACATGGGTTAAATTCCAATTAGCATGTTTTTCCATAACATGGACATTATGATCAAATACATCTGCAATGTAGATGTACCTTCAAAAGAAAGCACCTCTTAGCAATGTGTATAGGTAAGCAGACACCAAAACCAGTCAGTCCCTCCTGTGCAAGCCCAGCTCCTCCAGCAAGGAAGGCCAGCCCGCAGTTCTCACGTAGCAACAGACATTGCAAGCAGGCCACAGGGCACTGAACTGAAGCCAACCTGCTGAGACGCTAATGTAGTTTCACACTGTGCCAGTTCTTCCATTACGACACTGAGGAAGGCCTTGGATCGTGAGAACCACAAATATGCTTTATTTTTCATTTAAGATCACCTGTCTAAACCACACGACTGGTTAATTCAGTCCTACAGATTTTGAGACTGTAGAGCATTCCCCACTTCCAGAAATTCTGCCCCATTAATCCTCACAGGTAATGTACACAAACTTCTGTATCGATTAACATGCAGCAACATTTGATCTTATTGCATATAAACCACCATGCAAAGCAGCAAACATTGCCTCTAGTTAAAGACTGAGACACATGAATTCTGTTGACAATCCCTTCATCTCACTTACATTGCACAGGTTGCACTTTGCCTTACACGGGCCAGCGTTGACACTTTGACCACAGAGGTACAGCCTGTACAAATGAGGATTTGGGAATTCTTTTGTGTGATTGAACAAAATCTGAGGCAAGGTGAAACTTACTTTCTGTCAGGTGAAATGTTAATTCCATTGGCTGAATAAAACCCAGCTGCTACTTCTTTAACTTCTTTCGGACTGTAGTAAACAACATTTGACCAAGTTAAACCCAAGAACATCTCCAAGAACATCAAGATGAAGTCAGAGAAGTAGTGGTCATTGGTAGCATAGAAGCTGTCTGGTCCCATAGCTACTATATCGTTCACACTAAAAAAATAAAAAGAGAGGGAGAAAATTAAATAAAAGAATGAAATGAGACATATGAAGGAGCATTTTAGGACTGCCCCGAATCCAGCCAGGATATGGTCATCCCATGACATAAAGGGGCTGCAATTACAGATGGTACTTTAGACAGATGCTATGTTATTTAGACCCTTTGTACTTCTATCCTCTTTTACATGGGCAGGACTGTGCAGTGCAGAACAGGACCACAGGGCATCAGCTACAGATCTGGCTACCTGTTTACAAGCCCATGACTTTTTTCCCTTTTGATTACATTCAACTGGAAACTAGAGAACAGGTAGGAGTTGTGACAACTTCTTTTTTTTTTCAGGCCCTGTTTATCTTATAATCATTTTGCAGTTAGGACAGACCAAAAAAATTTTGTATGCAACAAAAAAAAAAAGGAAAAAGCTAAAAGTAGGTTTATTTTTAAAGTGTAGCAAATTCAGAATAATAGACTATATGAAGATTCTTATCTGCAATGATCTGAGAGTGGGTTACATGAGAAAAAGAGAAAAGGATGCCAAGCTAATTCACTGGCGGCAACCACAGCAGCGCTTAAGACTGATTTAGTGATACAACTATTAAAAACCTCATTTACATAAGAGATTGGAGAAACACAGGTTTTGATTACACAGATAAGAAGTAATCAATAAGAGAAACAGGAAAGCTGGTTCAAGAGAAAATAACTCATGATAATAACACCCTAAGACCAAAATCATCCTAGTTTGGATTTTACCAAAGCAGCCTGTTCTTCCAGGGAAAGACGGTGTTTGGCTCCAGTACCTGGTCAGAAGGTCATGCCGAATGGTTTTCAGGTGTACAAGAGAATTGTCATCTTCTACAAACTTAAACAATTCTACTGTGCTCTTCTGATGGGGGTGATTCGCAACAAAGAGGTACACGGTGTCATCTTAAAAAGAAAAAAAAAGAAAGGGAAAACAGCTGAATTTTGCCAGATCTCTGCAACAGGTTGAGTCACTGAGCACCTGCAGCTCTGAAGCTCTAGCACAGTCCACATCGTGGGTTTGGTGCGTTTCCCTCGCGGCTCCTCGGAGGCAGAAGGACAAGTACCAAAGTAATACAGGCTGCCACTGCAACTGGATCCAGATCTCCGGCTACTCTTATCCTGGGCTCACTCTACAGGGAACTGCTATGTAAAACACATTTTTGCTATTTCTACCAAGGAAGAAAGAAATCATGGCTCCATCCTCGTGCCCAAGCCACTGGGTTTTGCAATCTGATGCACTGTAGTGATTGGTTGCGTGAAGTAGCCAGAGTCAGCTGGGAAGGAGGGCTTGTAGCCCAGATGGTTTGGGCTCTCTGGTTTATTGACCACGTCCTCTGAGAACGCCAAAGGAGCATTTTTCTCCTGTACTCGGCGTGAGGCTGCAGCCCCTCTGCCCAGCCCTTCTGGCGAGACCCTAAATTAGCCACCACTGATTTCTCCATCACCTTCCCTTAAAGGGTGACTCTATGGGGACACAGGTCAAGCTGCAGCAGTGGGTCTCCTTCTCGTAGTATTTGCAGACTTCTAATTGCCCTGCTAAAATCCCTAGTGAAAGGACAGGGGGAAGAGAGAGGAAGGAGAGCATGAAGGGTATTTTATTGGTAGTCAGAGCCTGCCATAGGAGAACGTGTCTTGAAGATGAGAATATGACCTCATGTCTTGGCCACAGAGTACCAGAGATTTTAGTAGTTTAACAAAGATTTGATAATGTATAGTTTAGTTACAAACATCTCCATTCTGGTCACTACTAGTTGGTGAAGCAAACATCTCCTGAAAACCCTTGACCCCAGGGTGAGATAGACGTAAACCGGTAAAATAAACTTTGTGTAGTTTCCAACTCCTAAAACTTTTCCCATGTTTTCTTTCCTTCCAATATATAGAACATCTTTCTGTTTCAGACAGTCTGACATTATGTGCAAAGGCATTTGCTTGAGCAGCTGACTTTTAGAAAAGAGCCCAACAAAGATAAAAAGCCCCAAAACCTTCTTCTCTCCAAGCAAGCACAGGCTATTGGGGGTGCAATGCAAAGCCACGAAGGGATTTCTATTTCTGCTCTTTAGGCTGAGATTAGCCACCACCTCAGGTTAAAGGTATCTTTACCTTTGTCTATGTAGGTGCTGATTCCATGGGGGTTAAACGATGCCAGATCAAACCCTCGGCTGATTCTCAGTTCCACTGCTCTGGGATTGTCTTCATTCAAATCCATCAAAAATATTTCACCGGGCTTGTCTGGCGCAAGGCTCTTTAGTCCTGGATATTTTAAGCCCTGTAAAATCAACACATGAGTAAATCATTAATGGATGAAAGGTAAAGGGAAGCATCGCAAGGCTTTTCAGCTGAAGCCTTGTTCAAGCTTGCAAGCACACATCAGGGTGTCCCGCTGCTTCAGCATGCCATGCCACAGTGCTGGCAGAGGGACCGGCTCTGCTTTCCCTGGAGAGCCCTTAATCACAACACCGAGGGACCAAGCTGCGTAGCGGGCACGAGGAGCCATGTCCTGGGAACAAGGCAGCACCCACCACCCACTGCAGCCCCCCGCCTGGGTGGGCGCTACCCGTGTGTCAAACCACTCCGGGAACAGACATGCTGGGGCCAGGGAGGGACACAAATTGGAAGTTTGTCCGAATGCATCCAACATGGTAAAGCCACTGGGAACAGCAGTGGTGCGACAGCTCACAATTTCTGTCACGAATTTTGGGATCATTTGCCGGCTGTCCCTGGAGCACGTAGATGAAAACACCAGCTTTTGCTTTAGAAAATAATCGCTGGCCCTCCTGATTGCAAAGAAAAGCTTGAAAATCTATGCCCTGAAGGCTACAAAAAAATCAGGAACAACAAAATCAACACACAAAATCTGATTATTTTTTCTTAAAGATAGGGAATTAACACACCTTCTTGATAAGAGAGAGGTTTATCATTTCAACGTTTCAAGTAAGCAGCATAAAAGAAATTCAAGGCTACATGGGCAGATAAGCAAGCGCAATAGGATACATGTGTCAGAGCCACCACCACCACTTCAGTGTCAAGAAGTGCACTTGCTCAAGCAGAGGAAAACACCAGCTGAGCCGACACAAGTCTGGGCAGTTCCTACTGAGTCAGCCAGCCTTGGAGAAAAAAAAGGAGTCCATCCTGCAATTTTCACCTATGGCTTCAGTCGCCAAGGAGGTGGGAGGGGGTGCGGGCACTTACGGAGCTGATGAAAGCCAGTCCATTGGGCAGTATGTCGATGTCTTCTGAACCAGTTTCTGCAAGACACCAATAAACAGGAGTTTTCAGACGACATTAAATTTCCCCCATCGAAAAAACTCCTTTTTAGTACAATTCCAGCCCTCATGAATGTTCCTTTCTGATATGACTGCACAAGCAATGACGTTCAGCAGAAAAGTTGGCATCGCATTAAAAGTGGTAGCAGAAGGCAGCAGCACGCCGGGTTAGGAAACAGTACTGGGGTTCACATCGTTCTGGGGTGATCCCTCCCAGCTCCATGTGCCCTGGGGTGTTGCAGGATGAATCACCCGCTTTTGACAACAGTGTTCTGCAGCAAGCAATTAGCGCGGACGATGAGATTTTCAGGGCAAGACCGTACCCATCACTCAGCCTGCACACTTGCATAAGGCAGCTCTGGGACTTGTGCACACTAATTCTTCTGGTTGAGCTGGGACACTTCACTAAGATGGATTGCCAAATATTTAGTTAAAGGTCTTGAGTGACAGAGAACCTATATCTTTAACAGCTAAGGGCTTTAACAGTTAGACCACACTTTTAACTGTGGGTAATCATTTCCAATATTGCCAGTTCCTGTAGCTCCTGTAATATTTTTCCCTACTAGGAAAAAAAAATAATCCCATTAGTAAGAACACTAGGGCAATTTTAGGCTTTGATCAAGCACTCTCCACAGAGCTTTTAGTCTGATGCTGAAGCATGTTTGCCATCCCACATTTTCACCACTCCTCTGAGAAGCCTCCCCTCTCTTCTTCAAATCACCAGCACAAACAGCATTCCCCATAAGCCACTTTCCAGATGATGGCTGGATTAAACCTACCTGGGAGCTTTTGCTTAAAGGCGGAAACTCTTCTGCAGGTTTTGTTTAATAGGGCCACCAACACAAAGGTTTTCCACCCAGTTTCCCCTGTCTCTCCGCACGCCCTCCTGCTTGGCCATAGACCACCCATGTGACCCTGTGTGGGTCACACCATCCCTGGCATCTCAGCACCTCCTCCTGAGGGTAAGCACCTGCAAATTCGAGCTGAGTTTATAATTCGCTTTTATGTAACTCCCATTTATTGTGGCACTAATTCGCCTGGGCTGTAATTTATCCCGAGGCCACCCCAAACTCACCTGCCCAGGCAAGTTCCTCCACAATTCAGCCCTGGTCAGATGTGGTGGCAGGACTTTACCCAGAGGAAAAGGGACAAGGCCAGTTCCTCCTCAGCCTCAGCAAGCCCCTGCTCCACCCCATTACAGTAACGAACGGAACATCCCTGCCTTCTGAAGAGGAAAAGGTCTGAAGATGCACTCCGGGAGCAGGCAGCCAGCCCATTATCCCACCTCCTGGGGTTTGGTTCTGAATTTCGACTGGGCGCAGGCAGGAGGCAGACACCTGTACTGATGCACCCAGAAACATTTAGAGCCTGCGTTTTCCAACTAAAAGTTTGAATTTGGGGGAGGTTTCTCAGCTCTTTTTTTTTTTTTCATGCCCTGGTTTAAGCAACAGCTTGCCCCAGCTCTAGGTCTCTCCGAGTCTGGCTTCATTTATAAGATGGGGATAGTGGTGATTCCCCACTTCCCAGGATTGCTGCAAAGACAACAACATAAATAAATGCGGAGAGGCTCAATTACCATAGTGCCGTGAGCTGCACAGACAGCTTTTGCTGGCAGAGCACGCTGGTGAGTGAACAAACAGAGATATAATCATTTATCGCTACAGAATTAGCGAAGCTGCCAAGCAGAAAGATGAGCAGTCTTATTGGGAGTGGATAATTAAAAAGCACAAGTTTCTGGTGGAAGGAGAGCCCTGCACCCAACTACTTGGAAAGAAACTGCCCAGCAAAGCACATTTTGGCCACTTTTCAGCCAGGTCCTGGAATGTGTGGAAGAGAGCGAGCGCAGTTGGAAAAGCAGTGAAATGCTGATTCAGCGCGATCCTGCTGAGCCGGCACCGCTGAGGCTGCGAGGAGGGGATGGAGACACAGAGCCAGCCGCAGGCAAGCTCCCGGGCTCTCCTGCAGGCCCCGTTTTGGGAGGGCTCTGGGCTGTTGTCACAGGCGCCATAAGGACCAGGAGAGTTAGGAACTGATTTATTAGGTACCAGTTACCTGCACTATACTGCTTAATCGTATCTCCAAGCCCAGCTTCTCCATGGGATTATCTGAATAGGTAGTATTTAAAAAAATTAAAGATACCAAGAAAAATTACTGCCTACCCTAGAAATACTACTTTTTTTATTCTTTATTTTATCTTAGTATGATGTATTCCGCAGGTGCATCTGACAAAAAAACCCACCTGGATTTCATGTTCAAAAGCAAGTAACTATTTTGCCTATATCCCATGAATTGTTCCAAGATGCAAGTATTTCTAGCAATTTCTATAGTAGCTTCTTGAACTTTAGGAAGTAGTTCAGGACATATGGTTAGTTTACTATAAACCAGATTATTTTGTTTGGAGCTGATCCAGCTCATTACCCACGTCCCACTGTAGAGGCCAGAAGGACTATTTCAAATATTAAAATAAAGACAGACTGTGTATTCAACTTTGTCATAGCATTTTAAAGGAAGAAGGCCTAGGAAGACCAAGATGTCCATGTCGACATATCCGTGATGTCCGTGAATCCTTACACAAAGTCACCCACAGGAGCACACTCACAGATATGAGTACAGCAAAAGCCCTGATTTGAATAGTGCGACCTATGCAGCATCTAGATGTTAGGGCTCCTTGGTCTCCCTGAGTAACAGAACCCCCCTAGTCATATTAAATGAATGTTGGAAGATGTTTGCAGGAACATACCAACTTTTAAATTTGTGCCAATCCTTTGTTATTTCTGTTCCTGCCACATCGGACCTGCTGAGTGAAGTTTTGGCATTTTAAGTTTTCTGAAGAGCAGCAGAAGGCAGAGCGAAGGCAAGGCGAGGTGCAGAGCTCCGTGTCAAGGAACAGTGTTACAGGAGCACAGCGAGAAGCAGAAACGAAGCTCTGTAAATTGATCTGCCGCCGCCTCCGAGCAGAGCTGGGTTCTCAGAATTCACTTAATCTCCATGCAAATGTCAAGCACCAAAAGTGAGATATTGTTCAGAAATTAAACACAACTGTAGTTGCGATATCCAGCTCTCCTTCTTTCCTCAACAGAGTAATCATGTTGCAAAAAGTCTTGCAAAGATTGCAATAGTGATATCCCTAAAAGAACTACTTAGAAATTATTTTTTATATGAATCACTATCAAACAAGCATTATTCAGAGTCTTGTATGAGTAAATTACAGCTAAATCTAGATGATCTGAGTAGTTTTTTCAAATGCAATTTCTTCTGCACATAACCTCAGGGAAAGGAACTCTGCACACGCTCATTCATGGCAGTAATTTGACTTTACAAGAATGTTTGATTCCTGACACAAGGAAGAAGCTAGATTTCTGAAATCAACACAGTGACTCGGCAAGCTCAAAGACAAGGCTCTTAAAGCCCACCCAATGACTTTTTGCACTTGCAAAATCCAGACAAATTTCAACAGGATTCAAAACGTTTCTGAAAACACTAAGGAGGAGAAAACTCCCAGCCATTAAGCCTGTGTTAAGTTTAAAAATTATAATTTGGGGGAAAGGGAGACGCAAAAAAAGTGATCAATTTCAAAGCTATCCCTTTTATAGTCTGGTTATTCTAAAGGGAGAGAAAAAAAAAACAACAAAAAAACCAAAACCCAACAAGACAGAAACATTGCCATGTGCTAAACATGTGACCCAAAGTACAAAGTCAACATTTCAGTCCCCTCTGTTAAACCTCTCCGCAAACCAGGCTAAGATGACAAATATTGCCCCTTGCTCTTTGAAACCACACAGCCCGATGGCGCAACCGCCCGAGCTCCTGCCGGCTCGCGGCACGGTGCCCTACCAGCCCCGCTCCTAAATCTCCACCAAACGAGGCGCTAAGGCCGGCCAGCCTGGCTGACATTTCCCAGGCAGGCTGCCCTCAGCTCCTCCTTCCCCACATGCCTCTCTGGTCTTCTCCCAGAGCTTCTACCCTTGGGGCATCTTCAAGATGTCACCAGCTGACAGCCAGCTGTAGGTACCTGCCTGAAGAGCAAGCACACCCTTACCGAAAAGCCAAATCATTTCCTAAGTGGCTTAGCAAAGGAGAAGTGTTTGCAAGGTACTCATTTTCAAAAGGAGGAACAGAAACATTAAATACCGAAGGCGGAAAGTGTTATACCAAACTAGCTCGTTTTTCAGTATCGTTTTCTTCCAGCAGTTTCTCCCTCCCTCAAAGTCCAAGTAACAAATGAAAGTCAAATTAGCACTTTGCTTTTGGGGTCAGGCTTGGAAGCTGGCTTTAAGAAGCAGTTGCAAAATAAGGCTGGACAAAAGCAACGCACTCAGTTATTTCGAGCACGTACCGATCCCTTTAATGAGCCGGCAGTTTGGGAGCGTTACTGGGGCCACTTCCCGCGAAGCATTGAGTCTGTTCCTGCAAGAGGAAAGAGGAGGGTTAACAGCATACGGGCACTTTTAAAACAGGTAACATTCCTAGCGTAACTTTCTCTTAGTTTCATTGTCTGCCATATCACAGCAACAAGTCAGCCGTAAAATACTGAATAAGCAAAAACCAAAACTGACAACAGCAATTGCTCCAAATCACCGCGATGGTTACACATGTCCAGGGATTAAGTGATTCTCCTACACTGAATATCTTCAGGAACCTGACTTTGTTCACAAGCTTTGGGAACAAGCTTTCATGACCCACCACAGCTCAAACGCTAAAATAACATAGCCACACTTTCTTCAGGTTTCAGCCACCTAAATATAGTAGCACCCTGCAGTACGGACCAGCATTTCTGATGAAGAGAGGGCGACCTTCTACCCCAACCCGCTGGCTATTTTCGGTGATAGGCCACCAGCGGTTGCACTTTCTTCTTTTCTTAGTCCACATTCAAAAGTAGCGCTAGCGTCATTGCAAGGCAGCATTACCCATTTCCTAACAGGTAGGATTTGGTAGTAATTCAAGTCCAGGGTAATTCAGCAATTACCCTGCCCCTTCCTCTTCTCTCCTGGTACCCACCCAGAGCATTATCTTTCAGCAGTGCTTATTTCATTCCTGAATACCCACAAAATTCCATCTCTGGCGCACACTTTACTGGACAAGCAGATACAGACATGTACCTACACATTAGTTCCTATTTCTCCATCTCCTCCATTCCAAATTGTCTACAAATCTATATGAAAGGCACCTCACGACCGGGACTGCTGTGTTTCACCGTGGTGGTCCGCACTGCCATAAGCAAATATGTCCCGTTTCTATGTAAAAATGTCAAGCTAGTGTAATAGAATATGTCTTTCTTTTTCTTTTTTTTTTTCCCCCCAAAAAAGTTAGTTTTTAAACTAACTTAGTTACTCTTTTGCATGCCTGTCACACGCACGAGTTGAGGCTGTACTTGCTCCCACCACAGGAAATTCTGAATGCAAAGATCCCATAGCGAAACCCAGCTATGTTTATGTTATAGTTTCAGGCATAAACTAAACAGCAGTATGAGTCTGTGGTATGAAAAATACGCAGTACAGCTGAGCACTGTACGGTATGTCAGTCCTGCATTTTTTTTAATCGCTTAATTACGTATTCTAAATTGTTTCAATGCTGTATCGTTGACACAGGTTGTTAACATAAGGCCAAGAAAAAAAAAAAAGAAGAAGAAAAATGGGAAAAAAGGGCAGAGGACAGCAAGGGAAAGGAGCCAAGTTAAACTCTCCCAAGCCCTCTCCCCCAGCTCAGGGGTCCTGATGGAGAATTACAGCAGCTCCCAGCCCACAGGCAGCACAGGAGGGATATCAGGACCCCCCCCTCACCCTCCGGCATCCCGGCACAGCCGAACCCACCAGGCCCTCGAGGCTGGCTCAGGGCGATGGTGCCTGAAGCTTGCGCTGCTGCCTGCTTAGGGCTTTGCCCTTTCCTATTTGCATCAGGTTTTCCTGGGCGGGCTGCAAGCCACCCAGTGCCCAAAGCGCAGCCGGAACTCAGGCAGCAGCCAACGAGGGATGATGATATCCCGACAGCATTCCCAGGGAAACACTTCATGGGCTGGAATGAGAGTAATTCAAAAGGACACGGGTCGCAAGCCTGCAGCGTATATAGAGGCTTTTCCAAAATGTGTCAGTTTATCTAGCTCAGACAGCCTTAGCTACAAAGCCAGATGGCCGAGATAACTAACTGGCCGTCCTGAAAACCCAGCGGACCTGCAAACTGTGGGGGATGCAATTTCAAAAGAAAGCAGGAATTTTGCTACTTGGTGTAAGGCCAGTGCACGGCGCCTTTCCCACCCGGTTCCTCTTTCCCATTTCAGTCCTCCACCCGCTGTCCCACTTCGCGGCACACAGACCACAGGCATTCCCCTTCCTTCAGTGGCAACCTGTTGCATATTCAAAGACCTCTCTCTCTTTCAGTTTTCCTCCTCTCTAGACTAACGCAGTCCCGGATCTTTGGTTTGTTTTTTGGTTTTTTTTGCTCCTGACAGGACTGAAAATCACCTCATTTTTGTTTGTGCTCCCAATTCTTTTCAAACTGTCAGCATCTTTCTGGAAGCACGCTGCTGTTTTGAACACCGCATGCAAGCTGAGCGTCATATCAGTAGAGTGTTATGAAATGATAACATTGTGTGTGTGTATATAAATACATATATATGAACAATTCTAGCATATGCATATTGTTCTGAGGAAAACAGTAACATGGCATAATTTACATTCAAGTTTTACAAATTGGCTCAGCCCTTTCTTCAGAGAAGAATTAGCAACTTAAAATGTCAACAGGGCAATTGGTGTAATTTCAGTTGGTAACACACACGAACTTCACCTGTTTCCTCCTGCACAAGCCCTACTCAAGTCCATTTGGTAGTTATCAACGGTGTAAAAGATTCATAAACAAACCTGATTTAAAAATTAAGTTTGTCAGAGATTTGTAATAATTCTTCAAGCCTTATCTTTTAAGCATTTCATGGATTCTTGTATCATACTATCTAGACACAATATAGCAAACTCTGAAGGAACAGCAAAAAGTCTTTGTTGGATTCCTGCCTTCTGGGTGGGGGATGGAAACAGCAAGGCCTGGCAAGAGGTGCCACCACCCACTGTTTCTCCTCTCAAGGCTGTGCTAAAAGATTTTAGAGTACTTTTTGTTATCCGAAGTTGTGTGCTTCCAAACTCTGCAACCGCATTGAGACTGCTGCTACGCTGTAGCTTGCTGAAAACACAGCACAGGGGAAAAACCCAAAGAGAGCTACAAAGACTGGGGGAATCCCATTTCCATCAGGAGATTCTGCTTTACCAGATTCCCAATATTGCATTTGCTAATTTGATTTGGGGTGGGGTGCGGGGTTGTCACTGTGCTTTGAAATGGTTTGCCCTACTAAAGCCTGGGAGCATTTTCCAGCTCTGCTATCCCAGCTTGTGCAGCTCCAGGGCAGGAGGGTCCTGTTACCACCATGGTCATCACTAATGCTTTGCGGTGGATTTCGTGCAAGATGCAGACAGATCTATGTGAGGTACCTGGGTCCAGGGAGTATAATCCTCCCTCTGTAATTAGCTACAATTACTATCTACCCAAAGATCAATTAGCTGGATGTCATCGCTTTGAAGTCAGGCATTTGGAGTCCTTGTGGGCATGAACAAAATTATAATGAGGTAGCTGCTTTGCAACGCAGTAATGCACCATCCCTTTTCCAGCCTGAAACAACCAGTTACGTGCTTAGTCGCTTTCAGGACAGAAGCTGGTGTAACACCAGTGTTCACATTCACACTCACAGCCCATCCATCAGCATGATATAGCTGGGTATTTTAGCTCACAGCAAGTGAGGTCCCAACTTAAGATCACAGAAGCCCATGCTCCTTTAGAGGAAACCTCACATACACAGGGGCTGTAGTTATCCAGAGGTCAGCTTCAGTAGAAAATAACGCAAGAGTTTCTGGCAACCTGATTTCCACTTACTGTTTGACCAATGGGCAGGAGATGAGATAAATTCGCAGGTACCAGTTTTGGCACACCCCCTGTTAACTGCAGCCTCCGCAAAAACAGAGGTACCAGCCCCCAGGCCCCAGGGCACCCTCTCCCTTCGGCCTCCTTGACCCCAGCATCTTGCCAGGGAGGATTTCACATCTCCCTTACCGCAAAAGGACATTTCTACTGGACAAACACTCCAGAAGTTAGTTTATCTCTCACGGAGGACGAGAAGGGCACGGCTGAGCAAGCCAGTGCCCGGTCCTTCTCTGGGGAAAACCGGTTCCCTTGATAATGATGATGATACAGCGATGATGACGGTGATGATGATGAACCCTTCCCCTCTGGCCGCAGCCGTGCTTGTGCAAGGGCAGCTACTCGCTGAAGTTACGCCCCAGAGAAGGAGTTGAAGTGCCCCCACGCTCGGAGCGGTGCACCCCGCACCCCCGTGCCCGGTTCCCCCCCGCGGCGGCCACCGGCTGTCCCCCCCACCCTCCCGCGAGCTCGGCCCCATCCCGCCCCGCCGGCACCGGGGTCCCTCAGCTCCGGGGACCCCGCAGCCCCTCCCCCCCGAGGTCCCCCGGAA
>NW_009646966.1:3250940-3258965 GCF_000708025.1 Charadrius vociferus | reverse complement strand
GGGTGAAGAAGTTCCAGCTTCTGGCATTAAAAAAAAAACAAAACCAAAAAACCCCAAACATTGTGGAAAGATACATGTGTCAGGCAAAGACTGCATGATGCAGAATGTACAAGTACTCCAGGTGTACCTCTCTACTCAGCTACACATGCCAATGCATGTGTAGTAATACCAAAGTTTCCAAAAACAATCAAAAAGAAATGATGCTTGCTCTCACTACCACGCTCCCACCAACAACTGTCTTCTCCATGCAGGAGAAGGGCTACAGAACCCACCATGGTGGCCTTCCTTTGGCGCTGCGGGTTCCCCCATGCAGCAGTCTGCTTCTGCGTCAGCTGCAGCATTGGCCTCCCCCTGCTTTCTGCTTTTTTGGGGAACACACCTTGCTGGGTCCATGCTCTGCCTCAGCAGCTGGCGTTCCCCTTTCTGCACAGCAATGTCCTCACCTGTGAGGCTCACCTTCCTTTGCGCTTTTCTGAATGACTGAGAGGTCACTGAAAAGTGCTTCTCTGCTCTTCTTGCCCTCCAGGCCCAGCGGATGCTCCACACTTGGTAACACTTCAAGCGAAAGCATGGCAGGGAAGAGAACAAAATACAGATGATTTTACAGCAACAATGCTAAAATAGACACCACCCCCCCACCCCCAGTTTTGGAGTATCGCTTCTTCCTCTTTCTCATACTTGATTACTATGGAATTATAGGTAGATGGGGTTGGGTTTGGTTTTTTGGTGTTTTGATTTTTTTTTGGGGGGGGGGGTTAGGGGTATGGTGTTTTGTTTTTTTTTTCCTGCGCATAAAAGTCTTACTCTCATGAAGTCTGCTTCAATCCTAGAAGAACATGGTGGGATGGGGGAGTAAGCAGTGTTTAAAGTTTTGGGATACTGGGATGACAAAATCACTGTTCAGAACTAGCATTCATTAATGCTGCCCATCCTCCTATAGCCGCGGGGCTTTTCCTTCTCTGTGAACACATGTACCCGTCAAAAGTATATTCCGTGGCATAGATCATGAAACATGTTGTGCCTGAATTTGAATGTATCATTCAGTGCTGTGAAAAGGCTTACACAAGAACGATTTCTTATCTCAGCTTGCCGCAGCACGGCTTTGTTGCCATTTGGTTCATTTATTTATTTGCACCACAGTTTGAATTGTGAGAGTGCGTACCGCGCACTGTCTGGGTCTCATTTTTAGCACAAGGTGGGTGCAATTCATCTGATAAAATGGGAATGTCTACAGGGGAGATGCAGACATCGGAACTGGTCATAAGATCCAAAGAGTGGCCATACTGTGTCAGACCAAGGCTTTGTCTAGCACAACAGCCAACAGAGGCGGTAGGCAGGGGAAATGGGGGGCAATTGGATAAATCCCCCAACTTTCTTTCCCAGCTCCTAATTATTTTCAGCTCAGTATGATCTTTCAAATACTTTCCTGTCTTCCCTTGAGGTGAGTTGTGCTTTCATCATGTTTTTCACTGATGTTGAGGCACATAGGCACCCCGTATAGTCAAGGCAGGAAAACAGTTAGTTTGAGGTAACAATACATATGAAAGGTGTCTAAAACAGATCAAGACATCTTCCTTAAGAGGTGGCCGTTTTTCTGTATTCCTTAGAAAAGGCAGCTACAGTGACTAAATCGAGGGCAGTACCATGCTTTGTAGATGCCCAAAGGTAGATGGAGTGAATCTCCCTTGAAGTCTCTGCTCATCAAGTCACTCTTGACTGAAGCAAGAGCCTGGTTTTCTCAGCAGCTTACCTCCTCGGCATTGTCCCAGCCAGTCTGGGGTCTGCCTGTTGGCACTGTCAGCATCCGCTGCGGCTTTCCCTCCTCAGCTCCCCACCGGCGGGCCAAGTGGCTGCAGCAACGCTAGAAAACACTTGGCTGCTCTTCAGTCCGTTACAACTCCCCCTGAGCTCTTTGCCTTTGGGACACTCAGGAGACACCCAGGAGTGACCTCCTGCCACGTAGTATAATGACTAAAAGCAGGAATTTTTTCCCGTAATCGGCTGTAGAGGGATGAGTACCAAGCCTGGGAGTGGAGGAAGTGAGCAGAGGACAAGTCTTATTCTAATTGAGTCATTTAGACTCCTCTACAGATGAGGAAAGAAAAGAAGCGCTCTGTAAGCTTGTCCAAGGGTGGATTTATTCCATCTGGGGAAGCACGGGTGAAGGAGGACAAGCAGCACTCTGTAGATGCCAAACCTGCCTCCCTCTCTGTCTCCCCCAGCTTGTAATAGAGGGAAGGGAGACAACTTGCTGAGAAAATAAAAGGTAGCATTTAAATCACTAAAGGTAAAGGGACTTTTCTCTACTGAAAACTTTGGAACGCTTAAATCTTTCACTTGTGAAAGATATGTCCTTTACATGTGCTCCTTTATCACATATCATCATCTTTTTTAAGAGATAAGATACAGAAGCTATGTACACACAGGTTTGGACTTCACAACAAACTATTTCAACACGCATCGTGCTTGAGTCATTAATGAAGCACAATGTGTTTTACCGAGCAAACTTTAAAAAGCTGAAACTCTCTTTTTATGCAGATTTTGCTCTCTTTTATACTGATGTTAATCTGAAGTAAATTCACCGATACCAAAGTATTCACAATGGATTTACACTAAAGTTTAAAGGTCAGAACATTATTCTAGAGGACTTGGGGGGGGCGATCTGACTAGATACAGAAGTCTACAATGGAGACATCATAGTATTAACTAGACCCTTCAGACTCTGGAGGGCACAGAGGTACCCAAGCGATGGAGGGCATTGAGGGCAAACCAGATCACCAGCAAGAGAGGAGCCAGAGAGTGCTCGTTGACCCGCAGCTGATTTACAAATACCGAATCAAATTCAGAAGAGGACAAGTCAGACACAAGGAAGCACCTAGAGACCAACCTCAATGTTGCTACGGTTTAACTGTAGAAACAAGCAGAAGACGTCAACACAGTGTGGAAAGTTTCAAAGGGAGACTAATGGGATCTTAAACCAAACTCGTCGGTTTTACCCAGCGCAGATCTTAGGACTGGGTTAATGAAAAGGGCACATCCACCAGATTGCTGCTGACATGCAGGTACTGCACCAGCTTCAGATAAAAATAAAAACTGGCAGGCAACAAAGCTGCTTACCGCAAAACCAGGCAGAAATCACAAGCAAAGCCTGCGGTTTTCATACTGAAAGATGAGGGGAAAAGCTTCAAAACGGCTGATCATAGAAATTACAAGATTCTCTACAAAGGCTATGGCCGAAAATCACTTTAACCCTGTTAGCTGATCAAAGGGAAATTGCAGAGGGCTTGCTCAAAGACCTCAGCAATTTCTTACACCCTGCATTCTTCAGCCCTGCTAGAGTTAAAAACCGCTTCTCAGCTCCCCATTCAAAAGTAGGGAGCAGAGATCCCTACAGCTGTTGAGCAGCTGCCACAGTGCAAGGCAAAGTCCCTGCTCAGACCCTACCATTATATGTAAATACAGTGTCACCAACTCGTTAGAAAACTGGAATTCACCACAATCACCTAGTAAAGGCATGGTACCTCAAGGGCTTCAAGAATACGGATGCATAGTGCCTTTTACAAAGAAAAAGGTAAAAACATTCCTGTAGTGACACCAAGGTATATTGATTTTCTCAACTGAGAAAAAAATCTGTGTCAAAATGACATCAATGGATTTGTTGGTGAGGGTGTTGAAAAGGCTTTTGCAGAAACAGTCTGGCTTTCAGCCTTGTCCTACTTCAAAGCGAGCAAAGGTCTCTCTCTACCTGTCCTTTGCGGAGCTAACTAAAGACTCCAGCACTGTCAGCCACGAGCAGCCCAGAGGCATCTGCATAAATTTGGATGTCCAAATAAGTTTGTGAGCATATTTTGGTTATTTCATGGTGGTGTGAGGTAATGCAAAAGGTTCTCAGCAATGATGGGATGTCAGAACATGTCACTGTCAAAAGCAGCCCCAAGCAAGGCTGTGTCCTAGCCCAGCTCTTGTTTACTGTCTTTTATGCAGCAGCGCTTCTTGCTGCATCTGGAAGCAGCAGCGAAGGGAGCTGCTTTAATTATTTTATAGGTGGCAGAATTGCTGATCTGGAGAGGTGCCAGGCTAAATCGAAAGTCAGAGAGGTCCTCCCAGGCAATCCGCCCTTTGCTGCTGACGGTGTGCTGGGTGTGCAGAATATTACCGATGGATTTGATTGCATTGCCGTGGCTCAGCCTTGTCACAAGCATAAAGCAAATAGTGCTGCCTTTTTCAAGGCAGAAGCATGCTGAGCCAGTCGTGTGCCTTGGCAATACAATGCTTAAGTCCTGCAGGTGGAATTCTGCTATCTTGGCAGCGAGCTCCTCAAACATCGTGACTGATAACGGTTGTTCAAAGGAGGCAGGGGGCCACGTGGCTTTCGAAAGATTAAAGCTGTGTCTGAAAGGAAGGAGGTTCCAGACTTCAAACACAAGTGAAAGAAAGCCATGTTCCTGTCACCATCACTCTTCTGCATGGCAGGGCTCTGAAGCGATACACAGCAATTGCTCCGAGTCTCAGCCCTGTCTATGTGCACTACTTTTATGCCCCTGCAGATAAAAAAAGAAGTCAGGACAACGTCCTGAACGCTGAGATTTGAACCACTGTCAAATATTAACCACTGCCAGAGACTCTTGCAGGCTTAGCTACACTGTTGTGCGCATCAGTGCGTGTATCCGGCAAAGTGTTGCACGTCTTTGGGTTCTGGGGTGGAAGGTAAAGTACAGTCCAACACAACCTTACAAGCAGGCATCCAGCACTGATTTTCAACTGTGGCATTAGTTTCACAACGCAAGAGGCTCACCTCTGCCTGCTGTGGTAGGGATGATGTACTGATGCCATCGCAGCCTCTCACCAAAGTGGGACAACACAATGACACGGAAAAGGACTGAGAGGGAAATGCCCAGTTAAGCATTACTCAAGGCTACCTCTATTGATTTGTGTATTGCAAATATCAGGGAACTCTCAGAATAGAAACAACAAAAGCTGAATTTTCAGTATGCAATATCTCAGTAAAAAGACACAAAGTGAGATTTAGAAATTTAACAGCTTTCAAAATACTTTAACACAAGGAAAGGGAGGAAATAGCTTTGATTTATAAATACAGTAACAAACAAAAAATACGATTATACACACTATACTATGAAGTTTTGTGCTACAGCAAAATACAAGAGTGATTAAGAGTTTTAGTATACAAAGTTTATTTATAAAATGGGTGCTTCTTAAATTGTGTCAGCACCATGAAGCATAAAGAAAACAAGAGGAAATGGAGCGTAGAATGAACGCAGAAGTGCACATTTCTTCACGAACTATGTTTCCTACACCTGGTTTCTCAGTTTCTGGACTGTCCCACATGCACACCTCAACTGATTTTCAGATTTACATCAGTGTAAATTCAGTGTAACACCACCAAGATTAACCTTATCTCACCGCTCCAAGTCCTGGTAGTGGTGTTACTGGAGTTGCTTCAAATACACAAGTGTAGGTATTGGCTGCGGAGGCTCTTACATGGTACAAACATAAGGAGACCTTCAAACCAGACTGTTCTATGGCAGTAACCATCAAGTCCAATGCTGTGCAAAGCACTTCATACTTCTTCACTGGAGGGATGGTGGCCACAGCCTGAAACTGTATAAGTGGATTGGGACCATATGCAATGTGTGGCTGAAATGTTGGGGGTTTCAGACAACCAGGAGCAGCACAGAAACTCAACATCCTCACCTCCAGGTGAGATGGGCAGCACGGATTCAGTAGTCCTATTCGGCCTATTCTATTTTTATTCTAATTCTATTTGGAATTAAGATTAAAATAAAGTGTAAAACCTTTCAGATAAGATTTACTTAAGTGATAAGAGCAAACTGAAAGTAATAGTATCCCTGTAGAAGAGGCTGTCTAAATTATACATGCAGTAAGTCTGAAAAAAACAAGAGATTCCTGCAGTTACACAGCAGTTCACCTATTTGCAGTTATGTTCTTAATATTTAGCTTTAAAAATACTTTCGTTCAGGTATAACAGTATATGGATATGTATGGATGTATACTGTCATAAGAGTATATAACAAAATAAAGATACAATTCATGTTGATTCATAAGCTATTTTACTTTTCTTTTAAGCATAAACTGTGAACAGATGATGTGAAAAAGACTCTAGGACCTAATCTGACACTGAAATCGTTAAGAGTTGCTAAATCGTAGCCTCCCTCTCCTCTGCAAATGTGTGCTGAAGAGCAAAGAATGTGGCCTTGGTGGAGCCAGAGCCTTTGTAGCTTCCAAAATCACTGACCCCATTTGCACTCTGCTTTTGTGGAGGAGGCAGCATGTGAGCGGCAGACAGAGAAGGGACCTATGGGATGCTACAGAGCACTGCCAGATGTAGACATCCACCTTGCTGTCATCCTAATTCAGCTCAAGAGCAGGTGGTACATGAATCCCGTTAGGCTGTGATGGGCCTTCTAGAAAAGAAGCTAGACTTTGTCTTTTCTACCCAATATCATCACAAGGAAAACACAAAAAGGAGCCAGAGGGTGCCCAGAGTGCAGTGTTGTACACCTGACACCCAGAAACACTGACATTTCTCCTCATGTCCTTGGAGTATCCTGGGTGGCTGGTCACAGCAGCCCTCCAGCAGGTAGACTGCTTGAGATATGTGGTGTTAAAATGGTCAGAATTTCGCGGCCAGCAGGTTTTTAGCAGAGATGAGTTTGCAAGCACATTGGCTATTTACTCTCACTTTTTGCAGGACCAACTTCCTCAGAGCTTTTAACAGGTGAACAATGAATAACAGTTGTAAGAAAATAATGCAGAATTATATAATTAGGGCTTGGGGAAGTTTGCCATTTACTGGGTCATTTTAAGTAAGACCAAAAATGAATGTCCTTAGAAGGAAAAGCAAGCTTCTTTTTTTTTTTTTTTATTTCCCCCAAAGGGAATTGTCTGATTTCTTCTGCAGACCTCTCCTCCAGGAATAAGGCATATTCGTATGATGACTAGATCTTTCAGTGCACTTTCCATTGACTCCATGACAAGCAGTTACATGGATTAAGAAAAAAAAAATGTAGTCTGCTGAACAGCACAACAGATTTTGTATCATAAGTTTGATTTGAGTGTTAGGTAAGTAATAAATTTAAGTAATAAAAGAAAAACAATAATGTTCTATTTCTTCAGAGTATTTGAAAGTAGTTAGTAGTTTCTAACATCACCACAGCACATATCTTATTTACTAATTAACTTTTATTTCTGCATAATTTTACTAAACATGTTTTAAAATCAAGTTGTTAAACTAAATATTGGTTAAATTACTACCTTTGACAAAGATCTATAATTGGCTTTTAAAAATACCCTCCTACAGAGGGTTATAAACAACCCAGATTATATTTGTCTTACTTTATTCTTAATGGAGGAAAATTTTTATTTCAAGAGTATGTCTGACCTTCCATCTTGGGGCAAGTGCAATTGCACCCTACAAGTGTCTCCATGGACTCTCCCAGGAGATGATGTGACAAACTCAAGAGCCAGGTGTCTACGCTGTAGGTATTGATGTTTGGATAAGGGAGGAAAAACATTTTCTTGTCTGATCTGAGCATTGTCATTGCTGCAAGCATCACATAATCTTCTAAATCATCTCATCTTCGCATAATTTTTTTATGCTTCTCTGTGCCTAGCTAGGAAAAAAAAACAACAACTGGTCTTGAGAAAGGTGATGGCAAAAATGAGTAACTACATCTCTCCTGTCTACTTACTCTTGCTTCAGAAATGTTCTCCTGCCTTTCCCCATGCAAAAATCTTCCACCAGCCTCAGGAGGAGAGGATACACTGTGTGTGCAGGCTCTTTACTTGCTCTTCTCTTGGAGAAGATGTATATTTACCTCTGTATATTGAAGATGCATATTTACCTATGTATATTTATATATATATTTATATATATCAACCTGTTGTAGGTGACCCTGCTCTGGCAGGGGGGTTGGACTAGATGATCTCCAGAGGTCCCTTCCAACCCTGACCATTCTGTGATTCTGTGATATTTCAAGCAGGAAT
>NW_009646966.1:3249322-3250920 GCF_000708025.1 Charadrius vociferus | reverse complement strand
TTACCATTTCTTAGAAGGAAGTACATTATTGACAAGATTTGAGCTGCAATAGAGTGATAAGTGGGTTGATTTTGTTAAGGGCTTGGTTACAAAGAATGTTCTTGAAATATCAAGGCTTTTCTCCAAGCGCTTTTCAGGTTTAGATGCAATTCACTGTACCTTTGACATGACTATTATATTGATACTGAAAGGTATCAGGCTCCCAAGGCTTTGGTACTTCAGGACTCCTTCTTATATCAGGTCTGCGTGATCTGTTGATGATAAAGAAAACCCACAGTGTGCAGAATTGTATTTTCTTGCTTCTTACATAATTATTTCAAAGGAAGAGCCCAAGTCATAATCTTTATTTTAAACTCAGTCAGACCTCTTACTGACTTAATTGAGAATATGGTTGGAAAAGGACAGACTATAAAAAGAATGAAAATAAGTTAAATGAGGACTTGGCCCGGAGAATGCAGGAGAAAAAATAAAACACAGCAAAAATAAAGCCTACATCCAATTCCTAGACAAAGCTACCAACAAAGTTGTGATTGGTCACTATGGCAACAGATTTTTAAATGGAAATAAAATGCTTTTAATACTGCAAGCACATTTTTCTATACAGATCTAGTAAATGAACTCAGACCTCATTAAAGTGAATATAATTTCACAATAAGTATTCTATATAACATTAGAGACACCAAGACATAGAGAATCAAAATATAAATAGCTATAAGATGCTGATGTTTTTACCATATTACTGGTTCAGTCATTCAGAGGCTCAGGAGGTAAATGCTAACATCAGTTATTTTCTTTCCTCAGGGAGTCTTTTAATAACTGGTATAAATCAAGGCAACTGTAAGCTTAAACGAGAAATATTTGCTTTTGTTTTCTTGGCTTTTACACTGGTGGACTCGGGTTGGTGAATCAACATATTGAGCGCTATTCTGCGATGTGAGGGTTTGTTCATATAGCCTCCACTCTGAGGGAGGCGATTCACTTCTCACCCCCTTTGCTCTGCACCCCTCCCAAAGGCATCGAGGCCAAGCCAGCCTTGCATCATTCACACAAATTTTGGATGTCTCTCAATAGGAGCTGGAATTCCTGCAGCTGGAATTCCTGCAAGATTTATCCAGTACTGTACCAAGGAAGCCAGCATCTAATACGCACATTCTGATTTAGACTAACATAACTATACTGTCACTTCTGCACCTAAGGACTTGGTCTGTTGTGTTCAGGGAAGATAGATGGCACTACTTGGAAGGAGCAAGCTTAATAGCTTATGTTGCTTAGAAATGTAACGTACAAACCACTGTGCATTGGTGACTGGTTGGTGAGGAAAGGGTAGGAAACACAGGCAGCAGCAGAGATTGAAAACATTCATCAAAAGCACTGGCACAACCATACTGGCGCAGGATGATTGTGGAGCCACCACAGACCTGCGCTGTCCTCGTCTGCCTCACCATTGCATCCAGACTTGTTTGTGATGCGCTGCTTATTTCATGGTGTCTCATCTTCCCTGTCCTCACGTTCCACGCTTTCGGCAGAGTTTTCCCACATGCTTTATTTTGGCATCCCTTCAAATTTAGTCCTTCAGAGCAGGAATAGTCTTATTGCCA
>NW_009646966.1:3237323-3249281 GCF_000708025.1 Charadrius vociferus | reverse complement strand
CCTTCATACGTTGGTATTTTGATCCAAAAAAACTGGCATTTTAGAGCAGCTGCAAAACTGGAGACTCTTTCATGCTTTGGCTGTTTGCCTGTCCCAAAACCCCCATCACTTTCTTTGATCCATATTTAATATATAGGAAACAGTTCAATATATAGGAACTTACGCCACCGGAGCTCTCCACAAATTTCACTCCGGTGGGCGAGGCGAGAGTTGCTGGGAAGAGCCTGATGAGAATGTTTCATCTTCAGCCAAGCGCTGTCAGAGTTCAGCCCCGGCCAACCCTGCCAGGGAGCACGGCCAAGCAGCGGGCAGCTGGGCGGGAGAGAGGGTAGGAGAGACACAGCCGCCTGCGGGGCCCTTTCTATGGGAAATGAATTATTTTTGTCTCGCTGCTGTGAAGGAACACTTGTCTTTCAAGAACTGCTTTCCACAAGCTTCGTTTAAAGCCATAGTCCATGCCTCGCTTCATCAGGAGGAAAGAAGTGGAAAAGAGCCACATTTCAAGTTTGGTTGCAAAATTCCACTGTTTTAAATACTGTCAGATGCTGAAGAATTTTTCACTAAGCATAGATAGGCAAGATTTGGTTTTTTCTATGCCTTGAAAATACTGTCCGCCTGATTTTAATTTCTGCCTGTGTACATGCATCCTGTCTATAACGGTCATGCCCTTCGAATCAAAGAGGACCTACAAGCGTTGTGTCTCGGTAAATACAGTATTTGTTTCAACTGTTTTGCAGAATAAGTGCATTTTATAGGATGACAATGTAAAAATTGTATTATCTCAGTAGCAATTTTTGAGAGATTATTCTTCATTTTAAAACATCCTAAATTCAACAGTGAACACTCTAACATCCAGCCCTGAGTTTCTGGTTGTCCTAATAAACACAGATAGCAGGAGTTGGAATAATGTGCAGGAAGGAAACAGATCCCCGGGGCTGGAGGTGGGAATAGCAGGCACAAAAGCCAAAACAAAACCAGTGGAAGGATAGGCTAAGCTTTTTCCGTGAAGTCTTCAGACACAAAGTTCCATGAGAACAAAATTCAGGATTGTTGGCATCAGTCTTTGGTTTCATAATATGCGTGTACCGTAAAGCTTAAGCACCTCACTTGATCTGTATTTCTGAATTATACTTGCTTTACTGAAAACAAAACCAGAAGACCCCAACTCTCAAAGACACACGGGTTCCCAGCTGCAAGGAATTTGACTTCCAGGGATTGGGACTTTTATGTCTAAATACCTTTGAGGGTCTGGGACTATTTTTTTCCCCCATCCCTAGCAAATGAGCACAAAAATGAGATAATACTAGAAAGAACAAAAGGAGGATTCCAAACTACTGGCACTAAGAAGGTTTCAGTTAACTAGTCACAGGGCATTCACAGAGCTGACTTTTCCTAAAAGATTATTTGCAGCTGAGCACCTGGAGAAAATACTTTGCACCTGGCACAGCTAAAGAGCTTTTTTTTTTAACTAAGAAATAAAGCAAGAAGCATGGGGAAGATTTATGTAATCTTCACACCCAGAGCCAGCATCCTGGAAGAAGAAAATCAGATAAAATATAGCAATGGCTAAAGCAGGCAGGAAGATGTACAGCGGTGAAAAAAATTCAATATTAATATTAGCAGAAGGATGCGTGATACGAATGAGTAAGAGGGCTGTGCTTAATCCAGCTTGGGAACTGAGAGCTGTCAAGAAGAGACAAGAGAGATACTTGGCAACACAAGGGATGCGCGGAGCAATACTGGCAGGGTGGGCAGCAGCGTGGCACACTTGGCCTGATGCTGCAGATGCTGTAAGGGCCACAGCAAAGCGAGGGGATTGTGATCATGACTGCAACAGTATTTTTACAAGCGTGCACTGTTCAGAAGAGATGAAAGCACGGGATTAACTCAAGGATCTGGTTTGGGTTTTTATGCCTCAGGCCCACTGATCTGATGTTCGGTACATTTCCCCCCTTAAGGTGTAAGGGTTCAGAGCAGGGCAGGCTGCTTCTCGCAGGGGCTGTGTTACCACGGCTTAAGCAACCCGCTTTAGCCAGCGCCCCGCTGAGCCAAAGTCAGGGCAGAGCCGAAACCTCGCTCGCCAAGTGTGCCCATCCTCTGCTGCGAGGCTCAGAGCTGGAGTTTGCAGGCACTGTTTCAAGGTCCCCTCCGTAAGCGTCGGGGAGAACACTTGGAACCACCCCGCTAAAGCTGCAGATAGGTGACCCTGCATCTGTTACTGCTCTCCGTCCCTGTCCCCACCAGCGCAGCGCTAGGGCCAGGGTTGCTGCAGAACAGGCTTGGCTGGCAGGGAGCTGGCGGGGAGCTGCCCGGCGTTCCTGTATTGCAGCTGGGAACAACTCCTCCACTGCTCCGCTTGCATCACCACCATTCTTTTGGAGCATTTCTCCTTGTCCTGGCTTTCTGCCTGCCCCAGCATAGAGTTCGGGATGTTGGTTTTCACCTCCAAAACTCTGCTCGAGCTGTTCCCAGCACTGCTGGGAGTTATGTAGTTGTCAATAGTTTATTGCTCTGCATCAGCAAGTGCCAATGGAGGGGCCCTGGTGCCTCAGGAAACACGCTCTGCACAGCCTGCCAGTACATCATTTCTCATATTCTCCTTAAGGCTTTGTCTTTCATGAGCAGTCACAACTCTGATATTCATCCACACTCCTGTGCCACCCATTTTTCTTCTCATAACACCACCTGGATGGTGTTCCTGAGCTCACCTCCAGGCAGCTTTCCCTGGCTCAGCTCTGTTCCTTGGTGCCCAACCCAATAAAGAACACAGCACACTGAAATCAGTGCAAATATTTCCCGTGGCTTCAGTGGGCTTTGGAACAAGCCTGTGATAACCCTGATGGAGAGAGCATCCTTAGCAGCCTATCTGAAGCCGGTGACGACAGTCCCATCACCTGAAGTGGAAAGCAGTGTGCCCCTCAAGAACATTTTCTGCTCTCCTCTTGCTCACTGTGCCCCTTCGCACCTGGTTCTCCTGACCTCCTGTAACCACTTATGAGGGGCAGATCCACCCTGTTTGTGTGCCTGCGGCTTGTCCTGTCAACGGGAGAGTGTTGTGTGGCACTGTGTGGAGCAGAAGGAAAACTTGGGGGCAGGAGTTGTCTCCCCGGTAAAAATGTGCCTTTGCATTAGCTGGGTAATTTAGACAAATGATGCTAAATGTGGAACCCGGGTTTTCTTAGTGCCTACAGTGCGTGAGTGCACCGTACCCATCCCAGTGGCCTCAAGTCTAAGCTGTAAACATCGTAAATACTAGTACTGTTATTTATATTAAACAAGTGATGAGCTATTGTTTCACGGTGAGATGTTCAGCATATTTAGCAGCCTTGGGGCTCGGGTGACATCAGTTTTGACTTTCAAAATCAAACTGCCACCTTGTGGTACAGTGGGGGAGAAGTCTGTGGGAAATCACATGGATAGCAAAAATTTAGATACATGGTAAAACCCGGTCACTTTGCCCCGCCGATGACTTACAGCATTTATGGATTCTTAAATTTATTTTTGACTCTACTTCAGCCAAATTAATAAAATTCTTATGTCATGCTTTAAAAAGTCAATCTACCTTTTTGTGATTGTCAGTGTAAAACATAAAACTGTTACCTCTTTCGTGTATGTAATTGTCCTGAAACCACCAGTGGACTCATATGAGTGGGTTTTTCAAGATTAGATTCAAATGCAGCTTACGGGAAAACACTAACCATAAAGGCTATAGGTATCTATAATTGTTTTCTTTCTCTCTTTTAAGCTCATTAATGTTAAGAAAAATTTCTGTGAGAGCCAGAGCAGGGCCACACAAATTGCTGAAGGTGAGCAAGTTGTAGTGCATCATCTGGTCTGAGATGCTCTCCCTGTACATCCTCTTGGACTATGATGGATATAAGGTAATCTTAATCAGCTTTCTCTTTCACTGTGGGCCAAGCCATCACAAATTACTTCACCTTGCTTGTCAACCAAGAGCAAGAACAATGGCTCAGCAGACGTGGGTTATCTGTTACAGCAACGTGCTTGTGCATCTCAACCTTCAGGCAGCAGACCAGCACAGAGATGTGCTGGCACAATCCTTTCAGTATACAGCTAGATTGAATGTCCTTGTGTCATCTAATACTATTTATGAAAGATGATAGATAAAAAGCTCATCCATTTCAAATTGAAAAGTGTAGCTGAGGTGAACAGTTGATTGCAGCTACGCATCAGTGCTTTGTGCATCCACAACTTTTCAGGAATATAGTGGTTTAAAAAAAAAAAAGGTGCAAGTAACAAGAAGCCTGTAAGATCTGGAGTTCACATCTTGTCTCTCTGTTCATGCCAGGCAAGCTTAACACTTTTTTTAAAGCATGAAGTAGAGTCATCCACTACTGACAGTAACAAAGTAAGAGGAAGGCAGTCGTGCAGGAGGGAACATAAAGGTATGGAGAGCCTGATGCTGACTCTTCTCTTAAGTAAGCCTGGGAAGACCCAGATGAGCTGCCTGGGACCTGTATCACCAGGGCAAGCCATTTTCCTTCCCACCGTGTCTATTACAAAGTGCAATACTCGTGGAAGTAGTTTTTATGAAGTATTCATCCAAAAGTACGTAGGTAGCAGGAACTCACAAATTTCACAGTTCTCCATGAATTGTTGCCCTGTAACACCTTGTTGAGCACCAGCTCTAGGAGAGAGCTGGTGAATATTCTCATGGATGGGGGGGTCTGCAGGTCCTCATGGGGCTGGCTGCCTGAGGAGCCTGGCCCCTGGAAACCCTAGGAACACAGAAGCTGCTCCAACTTACAGAATCTCCTGCCTGACATTTCCCCATCAGCCCACTTGGCAGCCAAATTCCCAGGTGGGATAAACATGAAAATGTCATCTTAATGGTTGTGGTGGCGTCTGCTTGCTTGGTGATTTAATTTAAGGGGGCATAGTCTCTTTCTTGCCATGCTTTCATCCATCAGCCCAAGTGGGCGCAGGTGTGAACCACTTCTACGTGATGCATGGCAGCAGCTCATGCTAGCCATGTGTGGGTTTGTGTCATCACAGACTGCTGTCAACACAGGGACAGGACCGGCAAAGAGAGAAGGAAAAGGGAGGGAGGAGGAAGTGTTCAGTGGGTGATGGGGTTGTGAGGGAGAAGGTTTGAATTTAGATGAAGGGTGGGCAGGGGAAGGAGAAGAGCCCATGGACCCACGTAGCCTTTTGTGCTCGCACCTGAGTTAATTCACATGTAGGCCCCACTGTGGTGTATGAGACCCCCCACCCCACAACATGGTTGTGCAGCTCTGCAGCCCCCCTCATCCCAGCATTTCTCCTTGCAAGGAACACTGCTTGTGGCCCCTGAGCAGACTGGGGAAATCCTGCTGCTCAGGGTGTTATCCAGGAGACCGAGCTAGAGCAACACGATGATCCCTTGGGGCTTTACAGATCGGGGTGTCTGTGTGCCCTGCATGGTGGGGGGTCCTTGTGGAGGCCTGCCTGATGGCCGGAGGAATGAAGGCAGCACCAACATGCCAAATGCTGTCCTAGGCAAGAATAAGCTACCTCCCGTAGAAGGAGTGCCCTGGGGATTTTTATTCTTTTTTCCTGAAATGGACTAGTTAAAAGGCATCTGGAGGCAGATCATCACATCCCATTGCAGTCAATAAATCAGCAACGGTAATGATGAAAGGAAATGTGAGTGTTTCTCCAGCTGAGAAGTGACACCAGGGACTAGTGTCTTTTAATGTAAGAGCATGACAGGAGCAGAGGGTAACCCTGTAGTTAATGAAGCTTAATGTGTATAAAGCCCACGGCGATAACTCTTATTTTGGTGTTATTGTTGGTGTGTCTGTCCTCGCTTTCATAAAAAGAGTGTGGTGATATCTAAGAGTGGCATTTCGATGCCTGAAATGCTCCTCATATAAATAGAACAAGCAGATCAGCATGACCGAGTGATAAAATTACCTTCTGGTCTTCAGGAACTTCAGCATGCAACTGTGCTATAGGGACCTCAGTGTACCCCTCTTCACAGCACAAACGTTTGGAAATGGATCTGGAGGAGACATACAAAAAAGGAGAGAATACGGAGGAGAAAATGACTCGAGCTGCAGCTGCAAAGTTGGTGAAAAAGGCTTTTCTCGAAGCCCTGAAGTCCAATGACTTTGAAACACTGGAGGAGCTCTTGAGCCAAAAGAAAATAGACGTGGACACGGTGTTTGAAGTGGAAGATGAAAACCTGATTCTGGCATCCTACAAACAAGGTAAATGTGACAGCATTCGCCAGAAGGAGGTAGATGGGTTTGAGTGATTTTCAAGAAACTGTGGCCCTTTGTCTCTTCTGAAGCTACAGCATAAGCTGATTCATAGGCAGTAATGTCTCAGTACATTCACATGGCTACGGTCACCGCAGGAGGGGACCTTATCAGCTGTACCCTCCCGGCTTGGTGGAGGGCAGGCCAGAGACCAGCCTGAGCCTCCGTGCTGCTGAGGCAGCTGCTGCAGCTTCAGGGGAGTCCAAAAAGAGGAGTCCTTTGCCATTTCCTCGCAGATAACTCAGGTAGAAAGCCCAGAATAGACACGTGCAGCCTAAGTGTGGTATATACGTCTTGCATGTACCCAGTCACATATACAGACCATTTAGAAACATAAGATTTTTAATCTCTCCAATTTTCAATTTACAGTAGTAGTGCAGTGAACTCTCCCTAGCTCAGGAGAGCTAAGGAAATAGCTGCAGACCTTGGAAGTTGCTGGATGGTAGGAGATTTATCTTTCAAACTGACACAAAGTGAGGATGTGTTAGTTTATCAAAACAAAAAGATCATCTGGAAAAACACAAGCAGAAACGACATCTATTTTGGAGTGTAGAAAACCCAAAACAGTTCTTCGCCAGACACTGATTAAGGTTCCAAAAACTTAAAGCTTAAAGCAATGAAACAAGTTTGCTCTCTGCTAAAATCAACTTAGTTCCTTACCTACTTGCTAACAGACTCTTTGTGTGTAGCTACAGAACAGTAATGACCAGGCTTTGCCAGAAGTTAATCATAAGTGGAGATAAACACCTCTGGTCCCAGCAGCACAGCAAATGCCCTTTTCTTCTGTGGCATAAAGAAGGGACAATATCCCACCTCTTCTCCTTTTCTGAGTTTACCTCTGATTTAATGATTGGCTCCTGTTCTTTTGATTTCATTAGGGCGAGGATAATGCAGTCCTGATGTACTTCCCTTGGGGACGGTGTCTGAACTAACCCACACAGTGAGGAATGTATCTTAAAATACCTTTTTTCCTGTCCTCAGCAGGCTGAGTTGCATTCTAGTTGTGGATTGAGACTACAGGATTAATGCATGCATTTTTAATTGTAGATCATCTGACCGCAAGCATTAACCTGTCTCTTTTGGAAAAGTCTCTCCCTTCTCCAAAACATAGAGAGGTAAATATACCCTATGGCCTCAATCACGGCAATGCATTCACTTTGTCTGAAAGGCAGGAGGCACTCTATCAACTCTCATGCAAATGTTACTTTTATTCTGAATCCGAGATAACTGTGATGTGGGACGGGGATTTCCTTGAGGAGGGAGAGGGGAGAGAAATCAATCCCCACCATCCCACCATTCAGCCTGAGCTTTGCCATAGCCCTAAGTGATGAAGTGATGATGGGTGGCACAGTGGCTTTGCTTCCTCTCTTCCAAAGGGGCTGAGAGCTCCCGAGGATGCTGACCTTGCATGTGCCATGGCTTTTCCGTGTTTTCACCAAAGAAGCAGGCAAGCTGAACGAGGCCTCCCAAGGAGCCCACGTCTGCTTCCTAATCAGTGCTCAGTCCCTGTCCCTCTGGGCTCAGAGATATCTGCAGGTTTGGGCAGAGGACATGGGAGATGCTCCCTCAGGACGTCTGAGGCCAGCTCACCTGCAGCCGCACAGGCAAAGGAAATAAATGGTGGCCCCAGATGGGGAAATTGTGGCTATATAAAGTGATAACTTGGCTTTAAGGATGACTTTCCTGCTCTTATGTATCATATATCTACCTTAGAATGTACTTGAAATTTAACTAGGAGGCAAGAAGAACTTTAATCCAAATTTCTCCCCACCATCAGCACTTTGTTTCTATCTACCTCTTTCCTTCCTCTCCATCTCCTTTCTGTCTAATACAACACACATGAATACTGTAAAATTTGTATCTATATGACATTAAAGTTGAAAAACTACACACAACTAGGGATTCAAAGATGAAAGTGTGAATTAATTTGATCTCATATCTCTCGCATTTTTTCTGTGTCTTTTACATAATAACAGTATTCAACTTGGCATTCATCCAAGGAGAAACAGATAAATCAAATCCAGAAAATTTTATAGGCATTCTAGCTAAGATGCAGCTGCTGTATCTAAAAAAAAGAAAAGAAGAAGTTTTACATTTCTCTTGCCCTTCTGCACATTATTATTGTGTTTTACTTTTTTAAAACAAAAGATTATAGTAATCACTTCTGAGACTGTCTCTGTGCAGTCATTAAGCATGTGGTCCTATTTTGGGAACAAATATTTAAGTGGTATTTGGTCTTACACCTGTTTGTAAGTAAAAAAAAAAAAAAAATCATTGTGAAATTTTCAGAGAAAAATCCAAACATTTTGGAGCCAAATTTTATGCCTAAGTGTCACTGCTTCTATTTGGCTCTTCAACCTAATTTACATCGGCATCCAAACTCCTCCCTCCCTGCTCCTCAGTAGCTGGCAGGAGGTCTGTCACACAGCTGCAGCCACATTTGCCAGGGGTCATCTATGTGCAAGGCATCACTGGAGGTCTGAATCCAGCTCCTGACATGCAAGATCCTGCCATCTCCCACGAAGAAACAGCAGGGTGAGCTATCTGTTGAGTCAGTGGCCTAAGTAAATGCTGCCTTCTTATTCTAATGCCACCTTTGTTCAGCTATTGGCAGGCTGAAGACCCCATTTTCCCCATGTTTTTTAGCTGTTGGCATTTCAAATGCTCTAAGCATTTATTTTATTTATTTATTTATTTATTTAGTCTACACAGGTCACAAGAAAAACAAAAGCTTTCTTCAGAGTGCATCTACATGGGAATTATCTCTCCAAAAGGCAGGTTATTCAGCACACATAGTAAAAATGCTTAATGAAAATCAAGTTATGCTTGAGAGAACTTCATGTGCACTAACTAAGCTGTAGCTGGTGAAATTACAGTGAATTAAAGCAAAACTCTGACCCTTCCTTCCCCCTCAATTATTCTTGGTAGGTGACTAGTCCAAAGAAAAGTCTTTGCCAAGGATGGTTACATGTTTTCACTCTGTGCAGGGTACTGGCTGCCTAGCTACAAATTAAAAATATCCTGGGCAACTGGACTTCATCTGGCTGTTATGTATGGACATCTGGAGAGTCTTTCGGTCCTGCTCAATCACAAAGCTACAATCAACTGCCGGCCCAACGGAAAAGCTGCAATCCACATAGCTTGTGAAACGGCAAATGTTGAGTGTCTCAAGATCCTCTGCAACCACGGAGCTAAGCTGAACTGCTTTTCAATGAGTGGGCAGGCACCCTTGCACTTCTGTACAACACGAACCTCTGTGTCTTGTGCCCAGCAGCTGGTTTGGAGAGGTAAGGTAAAGCTCTGGAGGGTCTCTCATGGCATCCCTAGAGATAGTGGACGTGGTCTGAGGATTCTCTTAAGAGGCAACTTGTCAAAGCGCATGTGTATTTATCCCTTCCATCAACAGACCCATGTCTTCATCTCAGACATCTTTTCCCCATCTCTTTGATCAGATGGAGTTTTTCCTATTCTGATTCTTCACCCCACCTGTCCTTCCCTCTCCGTGGCCAGTGGTCCTTACTCCAGGATTGTTTCCTGTTTCGGTGCCTCCAGCCCGCTGTCAGTCCCTCTGCAGAAGAGCTCCTCTGAATCAGGGAGTTTCTATTTCTCTATATTTTTTTCTGTCTTCTTCATCTAAGTTTACTGTTGAGATGTTTTCACATAAAAGTGTGCCCCTCTTCTTTCTTGTTCAAATTTTCTTGACCTCATAAAATTCTTCCAACCACTTCTTTTTTAAGACCTGGCCTTGAAAAACTGGATGTAGTGTTTCATACCATCTCTTCATCTCTTCTCTCAGCCTGGAGAAGAGAAGGCTCCAGGGACACCTTATTGTGGCCTTCCAGTACCTAAAGGGGGCCTACAGGAGAGCTGGGGAAGGACTTTTTACAAGGGCTTGTAGTGATAGGAAGAGAGGGAATGGCTTCAAACTGGAAGAAGGTAGATTTAGATTGGATATTAGGAAGAAATTTTTCACTCTGAGGGTGGTGAGGCACTGGCACAGGCTGCCCAGAGAAGTTGTGGAAGCTCCATCCCTGGAGGTGTTCAAGGCCAGGCTGGATGGGGCTTTGAGCAACCTGGTCTAGTGGGAGATGTCCCTGCCCATGGCAGGGGGGGTGGGACTTGATGATCTTCAAGGTTCCTTCCAACCTAAACCATTCTATGATTCTATGATTCATTTGTCCGCAGCCAAACTCCTGCATCTATGTAGGGATTGGGGGGAAAAAGGCTCTTACATATGACTTTTTTTTTTTCCAAAGTAACACACATGGTGCTGCTGGTCATATGTAATAAATGAAGCTACAAATAGGTGTAATTCCTGGATAAAATCTATTGGTGGCGCATACTATTTCCTTAACACATGAATGCTGACTCAGGACACAGGAAAAGACAGGCATAAAAGGTACAGCAAAGTCAGGCAGTTCAAGTCTTAACAGTTGCAAACAGACAGATTCTCCTATTTATCACACTGTACCATGGCAAATACAAACACTTTGGATTTGGGGTTTTTTTGCTACATGTGTTGTTATTGAAGGCTTTTCTTGAGATGCAGAGCCCACGTATGTTTTGTGGGCAAGGCAATCTGCAGTCCTAAATGAATAACCACATTGCTTTTCTTCTGCTGGAAAGATACATATTCTTTTGTTTAGTTGAAAGGAAAACAAATGAAATAAATGCTGCCAGTTGTATCCTGCCCAAAGCAAACAGTCCTGACAGCAGGAGTTGAATTTGCTACCACGGAAAAGCTTAAAAGTCAAATGTAGTCTTATAAAATGTTGCATAGGATGAATGCAAATGAAAGGATGTATTCTGTAGGCTTTCTCCCCCCACCCATCAGCAACAGAATAATAATACTCTCTAGAAGCCACCCTTCATCCCAAAGCACTCAGTAAACTCAAATCTCCAGATGAGCTAAAAGTCGAGAGTCCAAACAAAAAGGGGAAGGTCTGGAGCAAAACATGGCAGGTATACACATACACATGGCAGCACCACCCGACAGCCAAAATCAGAGTTTTGGTTACTGTCCCTGCACCAAAGTTTCCAGGACACATCTTCCACCCTACCACCTCCACTCCTCGGTGTCACACTGGGTCAATTCAGGTAAATGCAGTTTAACCACTTCTGGTTTGGGCAACTCGCCAGCCAAGCAAAACCGATCCCATGTTCGTTTACCACCTCCAAACTTAGATTGCTGATGCTCTCACGGACATCTAACATAACTAACACTCAACATAGCTTAACGGCATTAGCACTCCATTTTTCCAGCCCAGAGGTAATTTTGGACTCCTCTTCCTCCCTCCCAATCCTCACACCTCAGTCTTGGTGTAAATTTCGCCACGTAAGGGCTTTTGTGAGTCAGAGAGAAGAGGGGCGGCCACATGGCATGCACTGGCTCTTGCATGACTACTTTATGGATAGTTTGCCAAGGTCCCAGGTTCAAGAAGCCCTTGTGGTCATTGGCATCAGCACTCTCCATCTCTGGAAGAAGCCCCTTGTCCCTCCAGCCTGCTGGTCCCACTGCAGTTGGAGGATTCTGCTTTGCTCAGGGTCCCGGGCTCTCGCCAACCTTCCCTCTTTCCTCATGAGCATCACTGGGTATTATTCCTACAGTCCTTTGCATTCCCTTAGAGCTGGAAAGTGGGAAGGCAGCTGGCAGGCGGGGAAGGGAAGGGAAGGGAAGGGAAGGGAAGGGAAGGGA
>NW_009646966.1:3216254-3237160 GCF_000708025.1 Charadrius vociferus | reverse complement strand
CTGCTCGGTAGATGGTGCTGTTGCTTCAGCGGCCACAGCCGCTCGGTACAACTACAGCAGTCGTAGCCATCCCCTTAACAGCTTAAAACCAGGATCCAGACCCTCAGCTGGGGACTTTGGCTAAGGTTGGGGTTTTTTTTGTTTTGTTTTGTTTTGTTTTGCTTTTTTAAAAATATATATATATCATCTACGGATCTATTGTAAAATGTCATTTCTTCCAGGCTCGCAATTAATGAGGTGCTGCAGGAAGCGTTCCCAGGGTATAGATCAGAGCAGAGCTATTCTCTGGAGTGAGAGTAAAGCTCTCCTTTTCCCTTCAGTTCTTAATTTAGAGGCAAAAGCATTTTGCACAGAGATTTGGACCTGCATGCTGCTGGAAAATTGAGTGTTCAGATAAGGCGTTCTGTCAGCTTGGGGCCAAGCTATGGCATCTGAAGCTGGATCCAAGAACCTGAAGTTTCTAAGGGTTTCCTGGAGGCTTAACAAATGCAGAATCCACTTCCTTAGCTATTTGCATTTCCACGTGCATCTTTCAAGCCAGTTGCTCACCCTCACCTTCTCCTTGGGTAGGAGGGCTCAAGCAGAGAGATTGCTGCACCAGGACTTTGTTGCCTTCAATTTTCCCCTTCACTTTTCCCCTTCATCTTTCTTTGCCAGGAGCAAATGTGAACATAAAAACAAACAACCAAGATGAGGAGACTCCTCTGCACACTGTTGCGCGTTTGGGTATCCCGGAGCTCGTGGCCTTTTACATGGAACAAGGAGCGCATGTTGATGCTCTCAATGCCTACATGGAGACCCCTCTGGCCTGCGCAGCCTATTGGGCCCTTCACTATAAGGATCAAATATACAGCCCAGATCACCACCTCATCTGTCGGATGCTCTTAGACTATAAAGCTGAAGTGAACGCTCGTGATGAGGATTTCAAATCACCGCTCCACAAAGCTGCCTGGAACTGTGACCACGTCCTGCTGCATATGCTGCTGGAGGCAGGAGCAGAAGTAAACATCATGGATGTCAACGGCTGTGCACCCCTACAGTATATCATAAAAGTGACACCTGTGCGGCCAGCTGCCCAGCCTGACATCTGCTACCAGCTGCTGTTGAATCATGGAGCGGCGAGGATCTATCCTCTGCAGTTCCACAAGGTTAAGGATGGCTTTGTACAGTAGGGGTATGGGGAGAGGTGGTGACTTGAACAGGAATGGGGTGAGAGATCCAAACTTCAGGGTTTGGTGGTATCTGGATTTGCTCGAGTCTTTTAAACTGTGGGCAAAGAATATCCCAAACCTTCTGAGACAACCTGTTGTAAGAGCGGTGCCACTTAACTGAAGTGAAATTACAGTTGCTAATGCCAGAAGCCGGATCCAGATCCCATTTTTGTTCTTAACCAACCTGAAACACCAAACTCTAAATGCTGGTTCAAGCCTAATTTTTCAGAGCTGATTTACTTTCTCATTTCAGAGAACCTACATGCTTTTTTCAAACCTGGCTCTGTACAGGCTTAACTGGGTTACATGAAATCCATATTTCATGGCCTCTATCAAAGACTGGATATCAGACCAGTTGGTTCAGTTTTTCACTTCTGGCCTTTAAAAATCTATTCAAATCTATTCAGAGTGAAACGGATCTCAGTAAAGCTGTGGCTTATCCCCAGGAAATGTGAGAAATTAAGGGGAAATGCTGGGCCTGGGCTCATAGTTGGTTAAAAAAAAAAAAAAAAAGAAGAAGAAAAATAATTGCAGGATCCCTCCCAAAGAATTTCTAAATGTCTGCAAAGCCCAAGGCACTGACAGAAATAGCTGATAGACTTGTTATACCACACAACTAAATAAGCTTGCTGTAATCGGGACTTATTTTCTCTCATCCAGTGCCCTGAGCAACATCTTGCAGCTCCTCCACTGTATATGTCTAATTTTAACTAGCCAAGCAACCAGAAGCCTTTGAACAAAATGCCAAACTTTTGGCTGTGCCCTCTTGATCCCAGGATGAGCTGTCCCTGTCTGTAACGGAACAACACTTAGTCTCCTACAGCACGTTTGAGAGCCAGGTCTGGGGTCTCCTCTTCCTGCCTCCGCCTTTCTCTTGTTGCGTGGAGCGGGTGTCCCTTCCAAACCATCATTTGCCATCTGTAAAATGTGTGGGATGATATTTATGCCGGAGGGATGTTCTGCAGTTTTGCTTGTGACAGCCTGGCTACTGTGTGGGACAAAATTGTGCATCATACAGTGTGAATGCCAAGTGTTATTCCACGCATGTGAGTGACAGTAGACTTTGTTTTTTTCCTACTGGGCAGAGCAGTTGTTTCAGGGGCCTTGAGTGGCTTGGGAGTTTTACTTCTGAGCTGTGTTATCTCCCAGTCTTCCTTTAAATTTTCCTGTAACAATGCATTTTTGACTCATCTGATGGGATTTTTTCTGTTCCTATGCTGCATGACCTAGAGCAAGGCATTTGTGCATGGCTCTGCCTGGTGTCGAGTCACTCAACCTAGCTACGAACAAGTTATCTCCAGGTTCAGGTGATAAAGCTACCCCCATCTGGAGATCTAAGCCAGTAGTTCTGTACGGTGTTAAACTGGGGTGTGCGCCATGTTGCACTGAACAGTGCAGGTATGGCTTGTGTCTTTTGCAGCTCCAACTTTATCCTTCCATAATTCTTTGGCTGTGTCCATCTCAGCATGCCGTTGCCCCGTGGCAAGCATCCAGGCTAGCCCCAGCTTCTTGGTGGTGCTCATGGTCTCTGTGCATCCCGCCTGCAGGTGCTACAAGCCTGTCATTCCCACCCCAGAGCTGTGGAGGTTGTCGTCAATACCTACGAACACATCAAATCAACATCGAAGTGGAAAGCAGCCATACCTGACGACGTCTTTGAGGTAAACTCTTAATGAGTTGTTACTGAGTAAAATCCAAGCTCATTATTTGCATTCTCCATATCCAGCCACAGAAAAGTGAGAATGTTTTTAAAAGAGAAGAACGTCTCAGGGCATTTGGGACTTCCCCATTTAATGTCACACACTTGACAAAAACGTATCACTCACTGACAAAAATCATGCTTTTGAGAAATTTTCATTGCAACATTATCCTCTGGAGCATCCCCCTGTCAGGGGTGCTGCAGGAGCTCAGCTGTCCCTGCACTCAGCAAGTGCAAAGATTCTGGCTCTGATTGGTGTTTCTTCAGATCTGTCAATATGTATATTTATATTTTTTTTAAGTCAGCAAATGTTTTTAAAGTACCGTGTTACACGGGTATGACTATGTATCTTTAGGTCCTGTTGCATGGGTTGGGTTTCTGCAAGCAGGACTGGTTAGCTGCAAATATAAGGGAGAATGTAAATAAAAAAATAAGAGATCGAAGCGGAAAAGATGTTGTCAAAATGCAAAACTGTGGGACAAACTACATGCTTTGACATAATTATCCCTTTAATTCAGAAATCCTGATAGCCCCAATATTCCAGTTTAAACCTAGTTTTTTATTAATACTGGGCTTTTTCAAAATTTTCAAATCAGTAAAGTGCACCAATATCTGCTATACATTATTGGTGATATTTAGGTAACTCCATCTGTATGATAATGCAGAGTTATATAGCCTGAGGAACTGTGAGACTTTTTAGGGGGAACTGTGAGACTTTTTAGGGGTCAGATTTGTTCAGAAAAAATTAAAAGAAATCAGTCTGGGTGAACACAAAATTAAAAGTTAAAGGTCGTTTTTCACCTTAACAAGAACAATAACAAAACCAACAACAATAATAATAAATAATAATTTTTCTTCAAACAAAAAAATAAATCTGAAATATTGGAACATTCTTATTTGGAAAAGTCCACAGTTGCCCTGTTTCTTTATTGAGATTTTAATTTTTGTTGTCAAAGCTATTTGTTGAATTTGACATGAGATTGATGAAAATTCTTTGTTGACACAAATCTGTACTTTCCCATACATGAAGTGTATCTGAAAATATGTGTAACCAGATCTGTCAAGTAGCAAGATTATAAAATAAGGCCATGTCACACATAGGCACATGTATTTACCGTTTGAGTCTTTTATTTCAACATCGCTTGTAAGCGTCTGCACTTTTCTTCTTGCAGGGATGCAATATTATTTATTCTTAAAGGCCACTGGGGTGGTGAGTAAGACCAAAGCGACTTTGCCCCAGCGAGCTGATGGGTAACGCCGGTGTTACGCTGCCCTGCGATGGGGTTTAGGGGATTAACTCGCCCACGTGCGCTGACCCTGAGCTGGCTACAACCTCTCTTCGGACCAGGGCTAACACCACAGAGGAAACCTCACCTTAAATTGCTGGATATAAGACATCCCATGCCTAAAGATTTCATTGTGGTCTTTAACTTAACACTAAATATTTGAAGCAAGCATAAGAATTTTCTACAGGCGTTTGGCTAAACCAAGTCCCTGGTGCTGGATGTGCCTCCTAGGGACAGGATGGCTGCCACTGCTTTTTACCTTGTTCTGCGTGTGGGCAGGGGAAAGGGAGGGAAGGAAAACAGCCTTATAGCCCTAAAACATGCTTCTGTTGTGTTTTTTTTTACAGCAGCACCAGGATTTCTATGACTCTTTGTTCACTGTGTGCAGCAACTCACCACGGTCGCTCATGCATTTATGCAGATGTGCTATTCGGGCGATACTGTCAGAAAGGTGCCACCGAGGAGTCCCCTTGCTCTCCATCCCCCCGTCCATGAAGAAGTACTTGCTGCTGGAACCAGAAGGAATCATCTACTGAGCTGCAGCAGAGCGGGCCTCAGCGTCTCCCTTCCCGGACCCGCGCGCCTCTGCGGGGTGCTGGAGATCCAGGCATAATCCATACAGGATTTCCTGGCTCTCCTCGGAGCTGCTGTGTTTCCCTGCACTGAGGAACCACAGCTGCAGGCTGTGGGTCACGCTGGCGGAGGCAGAGCTGGAAAGGATCCCCCTTTCCCAACCCCAACAAACACAGGGGCACATACTTCCATGCTTTGTTCAGCCTAGCTTAAGCGATGCTGCTGCTGCCTTTGGTATTTTTCCGCTGCCTGCTAGATAGCATTAGATTCAAGCTGAACAACCTTTGATACTGTTTCACTGTAATTTTCTTCAGCTGTCATTTTGGGAGTAAAAGAAAGGATACCATCAGAAAATAGGACATTTATTGGCGTGACAGAAATGCTTTCCCAGAAAGAAATGGGCAAACTGCTTGGAATCATGACCGCAGACAGGATTTTAGTAGTTTCCAGATTTTCCTGTGGATTTACTCTCAATTCAGTGTTAGTTCACTGTTCACTACACCTGTCTGTATCTTGTAAAGCTTTGTCATAATAATATCTTTTTTAATTGTATGAATTTTTCCCATTATTAATCACAATATTGAAATCTGCAGCACTGAGATTTCTGTACATTGCAATTCATGCCCAGGTAGCTTTGACCAGATGTGGTCTTCATTTCTTTTCTCACTTTGACCGATGATAATTTCATGTCCTGGTGTTGAGAAATGCAGGTAGAATGGACTTGCCCCTGTAACCTGCACAGCTGTACTTATACCCATCCATATATCCCTCAGGATGGTGTTGGATGGGATCTGGGAAGAATATGAGCCCTTCTTTTTATTGACTATAAAAGGAACCCAGCCTGCTAACATGGACTGTACACCTCATTTTTTTGGCAGCTAAGCGAGGGTGAGAGGAATCCCACCTAAACTGAAAGGTGTTTCCAAGATGCAGATGTGTTGACTGTGCTGTTACAGACCTGCCCGCTCCCCTGGTTTGGAGGCCCTCTGCTTTGCGACGTGCCAGCACTGGTTTCCCTGCTCGCAGGAAACCTTTACTCCTGACCAAGCTACCATCTCCAGGATGGTAGGAAGATGAAATGAGGCGCAGAGGCACATCACACACAAAGTAGCCCAAAACAAGGGCAAGTGTGGGATCTGACCTACAGATAAAAACCATTTTTCTTCCTTTTTTTTTGGTTTGATGCAACCCATCTGGGCTGTTCCACTTTTTTTAGACCCTGACAACTCTGGGCTCTGTTGAAAGGGAGGTGTGCAATGCCCACCGTTGGGAGCCAGTCACTCCTGGCTTCTCATTGCATCTCTGGCTGTGAAGCTGTCAGTCCTCATCATTATTATTATCTCTTTGCAAGACAGCCCACAGCACATTAGGCTTTTCCCAGCTGGAGCGGCCAAGCTGTTCAGTGTCTCTATGTCTCGCAAAGTGGCAATAACAGCACTTGAGGAAATGTGCAGATTGTTTAGTGTTATAAATCCCTTTGCTTTCTTTTCATCTCAGTTTTCATGAATCAAAGTTTGTACGTTGTGTTAGGAGAGAACCCAATGCATAGCTCTGTTTATGTTTAGCTAGACAGCAACTTAGATTGCCATTTAACAGTTTCCAGTGCCAGTGGAGAATTTCAAAGACAACACAGACCATGAGAAAATGCTTTCTCATATGAATGAAGTTGTAATATAGATCCCGATACTTCACTAAACTGCTGAAAGATTTCTACAGACTTGCAGAGGTATGTCTGTCAGAGACACTACAGTAGTTTACAGGGGAGAATGATCAGGATCTGGGGCAATTTGTCGACAGAAAAATCTGCTTGAGGCAGTTCCAGGTCGATGGGATCCACTGAGGAAAACCAGTGAATTTGGAAGGATGGAGAAAGCTTAGGTTATCTAAACCCAACGCTTTTCTAGGCAATGTATCTATGTGAGTCAGGCATGAGGAAGAGGATTTGCAAACTGGTCAAGGCAAGAAAATGTTTGTTGCTCTCTGAACAGTCTGACAATGGGGCAAGCTGGATAGTCCAGAAGAGACAGATGGAGGTAGCCGATTTTAATGGGAACACATCCCCACGCTGGCTGCTTCTGGAAGTGAAATTCTGCATCTGGAAGAGGGAGGTTTAAGGCAGAACAATAGCATCGTTTTTGGACCTGTCGTAGTCAGGACTCCCTTGCTGAGAGAGAAGAAAAAAGGCTGTCACCAGTGTTCCTAAATTCCCTCTGATCCTCCCCCTGTGCAGTGAACACGCTTAATTTTTATTCTGTGGGCACCCAGCCTCACTTCTAAGCTTTGTACCAAGCAGGTGCCAGATTATAGCCATTGTGGTATCTGACAGGGAGCACAGTGGGATCAGGCTGATTATAGTCATAGGAATTTGCAAGCTGTTAAAAACACTGGAGAACATCCCTACCACAGAAAAAAAAAAAAAAAGACCCGATTGATGCACTTTAATTGCTTCTGCTGTTGGAATTAGAAAGACCAACAGTAAGCAAACCTTATTATTTGTTACCTTTTAGCATTTCTTTGGGTTTTTTCTCTTACTGTACTCTATTCCCATGCACCAGATGGAGTTGCTCATATGAGGCATGGGGGTATCTGATAATAAGCTCATCATTTATTAAATTTATGGCATGCACAGTCTTATTATTCTGACTTAGTGTAGATGCCTTGAAATTTCATACTGTCATATAGCTCCCGATCATGCTTTTGTATTTTCAAAGCTGCTACAGATTGGATGGCTGCAGGTGGAAATAATGAGAGGCTGAGTTGTCACCCCTACACTGCAAGTTTGAACCTAGTCGTGACCTAAAATGACAGAAAATTGTTTTCAGGGTTGTTTGGTGTCTTCTGTGAAATGAGTTGCTTTTTGGCATTTGGCTTCTTAGTAGAGATGTAGCCATGTTTGAGACATTTCCATTGCATTTCACAGCCTATTAGAATATTTAAAGCCCAGATGGGTACAAAGAATGAACTGTCCTTTCCCACTGGCAGCGCTTTCCCACAGCTCCCTTAATGACTTCTCAGTGGACAACAATCAGATTACATTTTTTGGTCCTTATGCTTTTTAAGAGATGTATATGAAGAGATGTTCTTAAGCCGCATGCATTGTTGACAAAAGATATTATCTCATCTGTGAACATAGAGACACTCTGCATGTTTTTGTGGGCCAGTGCAGACCCATAATTCAGCTCCTCATGGAAATATAGACATCCACTTTGTAAAGTGCTCTTGCAATAATTTTAAACCTAGCCCCTGATGTTTGATTGGATCCAGCTTGACTCAAAACTCCAATAATTTATCTACAGAGAGTACGTAGGTAAAACTGAAGTCTTAACAGTGTCCAGGACTGTATTTTCCTGCAAAACCTTTAAATGTGTATTCATATTTGGTCAGCCTTTAGATGCTAGGGCAATGAGCCCAAAACAGGATGGCTGGTTCAGCTCTCCAACACTGCTGCTTGTCCTGCCGGCCCAATGCTAAGAGCAGAAGCCAGAGACCGCAAAGCAGCAACTGAGGACACTGGAAGAGGAGGCAGTAAATGTTGACCAGTTCCTCCTCAGCCTTCAGCCAACATGTATTTAAAGCCTCCACTACTCGTCCTTGAGACAGGCTAATTTCCCAGTGCTGCTGGTGGCAGGAGGGGAAGGATGTATGCTCAGCTGCCTCCTACTTCGTGCAGTGGTATCAAGACCATACGGGTTGCACAAGGCTTGGGGATGTGATATGTAGGTCTTCTCTCCACAAAGGTGGCTTTGGATAAGTATTGACAACTGTCCACGTACAGGCTGGTCCCAGAGTGTGATATCTATTTTGTTAATGTGCTCATTACTGGTACTTTAGGACCATACTCAACACTCAGTGTGACCCACCTCAACTCCAAAAGCAAAATCCCCGATGAAGAGTCTATTGCTTGGCTGAACGGAAGCAGTACTCAGGCTCGGGACCTCCAGCACAAGGAGATGCTGGTTCCACATCCCTTGCTCCTCCCATAATGAACAGCATTAAGATGAGTTTGCATTATAAAGAGAAAAAAGTTCAAAGCACAGACCAAAATAGAGGGCCTTGGGGCCACCTGGCACAGGCAGCCAGGATCTCCGTGTCTTTCTGCCCTTGGCATTTAAAAAGCTGTCAGAGGAAGGGGATGGGTTGCCTGAGCCCCTTTTCATGCTGTTACATGGCATTGTCATGGCATTGTCACCAGGGCTGCGTGGAGGATGATGAGGCTGTCTGCATCATTTTGTAAGGTTTTGGACCAGAACTCCTGACTACATGAAAGCACAATGGTGTTGAAATGCCCATTTTGGTTCTGGCAGCTCTGCATGGGTCTGTGCACGCGTTGGCATGTGTGTGCATCAGCAGGCGTGTGCATGTGTGAGGAGACTTGCAAAGATATCCCGGTCAAAAACTTTGATCTGGTTTCAATCAGTTTTTCAACCCAAAATCAGGGTATCAGAGCTGAAACCAATAAATTCCCATAAGCATTTTGGCTTCAATGAAATTTTACTTATTCAGAACCACTTACCATCTTGAAAAACCATTTGTCTTCTTTCTGTGGGTCAATATCTTACAGCCTATACACCAGTTTTGACAGAATCAAGTTAACTGCTGTGATCATGAATTTATATAAATCTCCCAGACTGAGCAAGACTGACAGCTATTTTCATAAAATGTCATGAACAAAAATATTTGGGGATAGGGGAAAAGGTCTGGTCTGCACTGAAAGATGACAGCTTTGCTTTTAGCTGCAAGCACTGCTGGATCAATTAAAATGATCACAGGGGCTCGACTCATTCATATTTGAGGAATGTCCTTTGAAAATGCGCTAATGCTTTTGGCAGCAGATTTTGCTCATGGGACAAGTACCTTTAAATTAAACATACAAGAGTTCAGTCTTTAAGATTGGAAGGAAGATTGAAACCGTCTGGGGTGGCCTATGCTATTATGTACCTTTATTAAACTCTGAGAAGGCAAAGAGGCATGCCAGCTTTTCAGCACATCAGAAGGTTAGCAGGGCCCTTGAAGGGCTGCTGCTGCTTTTCTGAAATGCTACAAGATACAGATGGGTCGGACACAGCAATATTTCCATTTGCTTTCAAGGTATGGCAGTAGAATTTCCCTGTACTTCCTAGGGTTTGCTCTTCTACTAAATGACAGTGCAGAACGTGCTATTAGCAGAGATGCGAAAGCCTAGCTAGCGCCTGACACTTTAACCTTCCCAAGAATTACATTAAAGTAGTGGAAAGATCTACCACAGGCTCTATTTGTAGAACGGCAGGGACCTCTGGTGCAGCAGACGAGTGGGTCAGGAAAGATTGCTATATACAGCAACAGTCAGATGAAATTGGTTGGCTGCTCAGAAATTTGTGTCAGGCTATTTCTCCAAATGCATCTTAAGCTTCGTAAGACACAAAGCGGAAAGGTGACGATAGCTATCACGCATTCCAATGACCTGTTCAATTTTAATACACAGTTAGCATTGTCGTAGCATGTGGCAGCTGCGTGTTGCCCTTTACCTTGCACAGGCCCCCTATGGAGTGCTGCTAAATTACAATTAAGGCGTTTGAAACAAGGACAGGAGGGCACGTGGTGATTTTTACACCCCTGATGAACCATTTCGTTCTGTTCGTTCAAGCTGGGGCTGGCTAGGGATGCTGGTATCAGCCTTTTGCCTAGTGCTGGAATCCCACCACATTTTAGACTTGTAACAGCGCAATTCATACAGGTGCTTACGCTGTGGGTACTGCAGTCAGCACTGAGTTAGATTATGTCATTAGTAACCGTCAGTGGGGAGTTGCACTGCCTCTGTACAGCCATAAGCTTGCTGGCTATTTGTGGGAGGGAAGGGGGTCGAATCCAGACAATAATTGGGATTTTTACCTATTCCTGGTAACCCTACAAAAACCACTAGTTGGTCAGGGACTAAGAATAAATAAACTGCTAAGGTCTGAGGAAAAAGGTGCGGGAAGAGAAGAGCAGCTCTACTTGCGGAAAGTTTTCTTTATAATTACCCACTATAAAGGAGGGGACAGAATTGTGTGCCCTATAAATCTATGGGCATTGGCTCACGCAGTACGAAAATGCAGGCGTTGCCGAAGGGCAAGGCAGTGCCTGGGCTGACTACAAGCACACAGTGTGCTGGAGAGCACAGGCGAAGAGACATCACTGCGGGCAGGGCAAAGCCATTTCATGACAAAAAAGCAATACAGGTATTTTAACATCCATGCAGAGTAAAACTGACCCTAAAGACCCAGCTGCAGCGAAGTCCGTTGAATTACATCTACCTCCCAAAGTGGAGCCAACCCTTTGGTGAGGCTGTCCTGCTGTTCCCAAGCTCACTGCAGGGGAGAAGGTGTGTGGCTGCCCTGATCTCAAGGGCACGTTGTCACCCTCTGTCCATGGTGAGCACTCTTCTTGGTGTCAGCAGCTCTGAACTATACCTGGCTGGATATCTGGACCCCAGTCTGTCATCTGAGTCCATTTCTCCCACAGCCCTGCCCTTCCCTCCATCATAAATTGACAGAATTTCAGTGATTTCTTTCTCTTTTTCCCACCTTATAGCATTTTTTCTAGCTTTTGTTTGGGATGATTTTTTTGGTACAATGAAGGGAGTTTGTCCCAGTTAAAAATAATCTGAAATGAGTTGCACAGGCACCTGCATACACACAGAACAACATGCCATGAACAAGGTCAAACTCTTCTCAACTAAAGGAGCTTTGACCAGCTGGAAAGCAAAGAAGTAATACATTTTTAGATGTAATATTTGGGTTTTATATGTCAGTCCACTCATGGTGTAATTTGCAGCTGGTGGGTAGATGGAGTACAGTATGTACCACAGCATTGCCCCAATCTTAAAGGTCTCTAATGCAATCAAGCCTGGTGTGACCTGCAGAATATGCAGCATTCCAGTCTAAAACTGAGACCCAATTGCCTTACTATTTTTGGTGGATTAATTTAGAAATATTTTGTAGGGAACTAAAGAAGTTCCTGTGTTAAACCCTACAAATTATTTTGGGAACTTTTAGTTCTTCCCAGTCCTGTTGTTTAGAATAATATATGCATAGTATTTCAATGTTTTCCTGGATGTACGCTCCAGCACTCAGGTGTTCATCTTGGGAGGGTGAGTGGAGCATCCAGCAAGGGCAGCAAGCACCAGCTGCCTGGGGCTGTGCCCCGCTGGGCGGCTGGATTATCCCGAGGATACAGATGGGAGAGAGCAGTGTGCCCTCCCTTCCCCGGCTGTGTAACCTCTGGCACGTGACTTGGTGCCTGATCCCCACTGCTACTCCGTCACTGCACCTTCTTTCAGCAAGGATGGCAGAGCTGCTACCCCTCTCTGCTCCCCTGCAGTTCTGTGGGCTCGTGCCTCCCTCCACGGCGTCTGGATTTCCTAACCCATAGCAACCCACTTACCCAGCCTGCTGGAACAAAGTCTTCAGTCAAATGCCCCTCACTCATATGGCGGGCGTGTTGAAACCCAAACGCTGGATGGATTTTGGGGGGTGGGCAGTGTGCCTTGCCTTGCTCAGCACCAGCGGAGGCGAGCTGTGCTCACACATTTCATCTGCCACCACGGTGGGAGGTTCCTACCCTGTAATCACGAACATGGGAGAGACTCCTTGCCCTGCCAGCTTTCCCTGAAATCAAATTCTGCAACCTTTAGTGGCGTGGGAGGAATTACAAGCCAGCGACCTTGGCTTCTAATGACACGAGGACTTTCTAGAGATCTGAGGTTTATCAGCAAAGCCCCTGTCCATGAAGCCGTTTATCTCTGGCAGCTTCTTTTCACGCTGGTGGAGCAGTGGTTGCACCCTGCCCTGGCCAAGCCAGTTCAGCATGGGTGGGTGGAAAAGGGCAGATGTGGCAGCGAGCTGTGCAGGGGAGATGTAGGAGCTTAGCTGATCCGAGTGGTGGTGGTGGGGAAGAACTGAGGGAAATAGGGGAGAACTGGCATTAGAATTCGAAGTGATATTGTAGATTTTCACAGGGTGAAAACTGAGTGTCTCAATAAATCTGTGAGAGTGGTCATACACATCCGGAGGTGAAGTCCAACAGCGAACTAGAAAAAGAAAAAAACTAACCCAATGGAAACCAAAAAGATTAAACATTGTTTATTTAACAGCAAGAATCAGCATTTTGAGGGCTGTGAACTTTGACTTGTGATACTTGAAGCTGACAAGGTCATTTCGAACACAAGACTCTCCATTTGGTCACAGTCAACATTTCTGTGTGCTTGTGCCCACCAGGCACACCCTGGAAGGACTCACAAGCCACCAGCGTGGGCTGCAGCCCCTCTGTGGAGAACAGCTTCCCACTGCAGTGACTGCAAGTTCAGGGCAAACCCAAAACGTCTCCTGCGCTTGTACTCAGGGCCAGCTGAGGACTCTCAGGGGGACCTTAACAACGGGCAAACAAACAGGCGGATACACAACCCCATCCCAGACAGACATTGGCACTAGCAAGCTTTGGATGGAGGCATCCGAGACACCCTGACACGGCTGTGCGGAGCCTCTGTAACCCAACTCTCCTACTTTTCTTTCCATCTGGTTGAAATTCCACTGGTACCTGGCATGGTGTACTACAACCATCACGGTCCCCTCTTGTGGGGCACCTCACGCAGTAGCCACACAACTCTGTGCTTCAGGGGTGTGCACTCGCTGTCCCCTTAAGGTCTTTGTCCCTTTTCCATCCTCTCAAGAGCTTTGACAGAGGGTTGGTTCTGCCTGGAGAAGATCAAGAAGGAGGGCTCCTTCTTCAGCTGAGCAGGATACACTATCCGCTGTCACCCGGCCATGCCGTGAGGGTGGGGAAGTTTGCTATTAAATGGCACCGGGTCCTGCCCGGTCGCTGGCAGCCACTAGAGCACAGGGAGATCTGCCCTTTCTGATGCAGGGCAGGGAGAGGGGCAGAGAGGCAGCCCTGGCTGCCCTTCATTTTCAGGTGACCTGGGTGCACTGGTGAGGTGGTGAGTAGCCACCGGCAGGCAGGAGAGAACTGCAGGCATTGCCTGGAACAGACTCGAACACAGGCTTGAACTTTGACGCTGCTCCTTCCAGCAGCCTTGAAAGGGAGGGAGAGAGCGGTGGCGTGACCAGCCCAGGCGGCTCTCGCTGACTCGACATAAACATGTTTTTAATCTCCCGGTGGAGCCGGTGGGGAACACGCTGTCCCCGTGGGTTCCCTGCCTCTTGCTCGGGAAGCTGCCAGAACAACTCCAAGAGGCACCGCTGCTTCCCATGGCCCCCAGCCCCGACCGGAGGAGGCCATGCTGTATACCTACCCAGTGTTTGTCCTTAAAAAAAAAGAAAAAAGAGGAAAAAAAAAGAAAAAAAAAGGATGGAAAGCTGTAAGCAGAACAAAAGAGCCAGCAGTGAACAACTGAACAGCAGCTACATGTTTCCTGAAGGGCATTTTTAAGGTTTATAATCGTTCCCTCCTTATTTACAGCACTGCTTTGTGTCCTTTTATCTAGCACTAGCTGCCAGGCTGCCCTCTGCTTAAACCAAGCTATTCACGTCCAAGTGTCTGGAGCTACACTGACTATGGGAGGCAAGCTTAGCTTTTTCAGGCTCCCAGCCCCAAACAGCTGGAATAATCTTCCAGCCGTATTGAAGCAGCCCCTCACATTGTTCAGGGTTTGGACACTCTTAATCCTTTTTTTTTTAAAAAGCCTCAGCTGTGTGAAATGAGCACAGGCTGTGGCTGGTCTCTGTTGTGTGTCGTAGAAGAGTCCTGTCCTCCAGGTGCAGGTGAAGCCCCTTTATCCCAGCCAAGCTCTCGGTGGCCGGGCACACAAGGACAAACTGCCCTCTTTGCGGACAGGGACAGACTTGCTCCTCAAAGCCAACAGCAGGTCTGTACCCAGACTTCCTCAGCATGGACCTGGGCTTCTGGTCTCACCTGGTTTGAACAGAAAGGCTGAGAACTAATGTCCTTCTGGTCTGGAGTGTTTAGAGCTCAAGGTGTTCTGGAATACTGGTTGTGCTGCCTTGGATAAGGGTGATGGGGCTGAAGCAAGGGCTGTCATCCAGTCCAGTGCTTTTAAATTGGTCCTATGTGCATATACACATTTCTGTTCAATGTATCTTGAATGTCTAAATGTATGTCACATATGCCTCTTCCGCCCCTACATATGTCACTTGATCATAAATTCTTCCAGCACAACATGTGCCATCTTGCAGAGCATATGGCAGGTAACACCGTGAAGCCCGCCTCTTGTCTGGTCTTGCACTCTGAAGGAGTTAAAAATTAATTTACTTCTTGCCTTATAAAGACCTTCAGGAATGTATGTGTCTCCTCTACCGACCAACAGCTCAAACCATTTGTCCACAATTCACTGGTGTCAACAGGAAGCTTGTCATAGATTTCAGTGAGAGTGGCGTGAGGCCTAAAAATGAATGCTTACTATTCTGTTATTTATCATTTACATTGATTAATTGGTTGATCACACATCGTATTACACTTTTTTATTGCTTGAAAAAGAAAATAAAAGGTTGGAATGTGTTAGAACCCTGATACAGAAAGAACAGTGTTAGCTATGGAAAGTGAAATTACATCAGCAGAAGTTCTCAGGCAAGCTTATAGACAACCTGTTGATCCATTACCTATATTCTGTATTCTATACCCATACTCTATGAAAATAAGAACGATTAAGTAACCACTTCTGGAAAACTTATCTTAAAGAAAACTTTTATAAGTGAAAGCTTAACATAATATACTCCAATCTACTTCTATTCTGCTGGAAATGTTCATACTTCTTTTAAAAAACAACCTTCTAGTGTTAATACAGTTTAAAGAAATGGTGAAGAGCCTTTATTTTAGCCCTTCATTGTCAACAGCTTTGCTGGAATCTCCTTTCTGTTGTTATGAAATGAAATCCTGCCCCACTGAAAGTGCGTGCTGTTGAGGACAGACCTTCTCCCCCAAAACTCTCATTTCCTATAGCAGTGGGTGTGTTTATTCTTGGGAAGAAATGGGAGGATCTGCAGTTATTCTCTACTCTGACTGATTGCAATGGTGCAGATTTAAAGTCAAGACACATCCTCTCCCGTATCATCAATACTCACAGATGGAGAATATCATCCTGCTGCAGAGCAAAGGAGAAGGCAAGGACAACTCTTTGGAGAAGGATGAAAACATCTCCTTCGGTCAGCCCTGAATACTAATCTCTGTAATATAATTTCCAGGGTCTGCCTGCATCAATTTATGGTACTCCAGGGAGCAGCTTTGCCATTTCTCCAGCTGTTCTGACATGGATGTCATTCAAGAGACAGAAGCCTGGGAATATGCAGAAGGTCCTATGATTTTTATTGTTCTTTTTTCTCAAGTGAACCAATCATCCTTGAAAAAAGTTCAAATTATTTTGGAAGGGTGATATGCCTCTGAAGCACTGTTCCCATCCTTCAGCTACAGAAGAAACACTCAAAGCGTGCAGTCTGGCACCAGCAACAGGAGTAGGAACAAGAGAGGAACGGGAGGACAAGGCCACAGAGGCAAAGCTCATGAAGTGATCGGGACCAGCAGAAGGCTTCTGGGCATCTCCACAAATAACATGGAAAATGAAAACTTAAGCGTGTCCCCAGTCAGAGTTCGAAAAGGAAGCTTTCTTCATCATGTATTTATGTAAAACCTGAGGCAAAGTTGATTAGAAACAAAGGAGAGTTGTCCAGTGAGTTCAGAGGGTTTTATAACAGGCCCTAACTAAGCACAAACAACTGCTTCTGTGTCAACACAAACGAAATTTTATGCCTGAGCAAACAGCTCCCTATGGTCTGTGAAGCAACGGCACATACCTGTTAATACCCAGAGTGGTATAAACCATCTGATCCACCCCTGCACGAAGGTTGAATTCCTCCAGTAATACCCTTTGTAAGCAGGGGAGTGGCGCTGGGTCACCAATACCCTTTGCAATGCACGTTATTCATCAGGCTGCATGCTACAGTGATTGGAGGAAAGGACAAGTATCCCTGCCAGGTATTCCAACCTGTTTGCCAGTTAATTTGTTAAAAATCAACCAGGAGTGTTGTGGATGGTAAAGCCTCCAGAAAAAAAGAGAAAGCCACGAACACAAACAGTCAGAAAAGGGCTTTCAATGCATCTGATTTCTCAATATGCCTCATGGTATTAAACAACCAGCATCAGTTACAGTTAGCTACTAATTTTTTGCAAAAGGCCTGCCCAGTTAGCAAGTTTATTGCTATTTGGGTAAGGAGGAGTAAGCATGGCTCAGACAGAGCTCTCGGGTTCTTGTGCTGTGGGGTGCAGAGCCCCAAGTGATGAGCCTCCTGCTGTCTCCTGTGGTCGTGTGGCACCGTGGCCAGTCCCAAACCCAGAGACCTGCAATGCTGGGAAATGCACCGGGGCAGCTCCGGGCTGACACAGCTTCTGTTGGCAGCCAGCGGGGTTCCTCTGCTATGACCCCATTGGTGGTTGTTGCAAGATAAATATTGTCTGGGATTTTCCATTATCTATCCACCCTGGTCAGCAATGACACAGCAGTGACGTTGTTTCGAGCTCTGTATTTCCAGCCTCCCACAACCACCCAGAATTAGTAAGGGGACTTGAGTCATTTACCTAAACATAAATGTTCACTGATACTTGAGAAAGCCAAGAGCATCCGTACAAGGTATTTGCTATGGGATTGGCAGACGTGACAAAAGACCTGTGGAAGATCTCTGTTCTGGAGTGACAGATGAGAAACAAGCAGAGTACTCCAGGGTTCCTCATATAGCAGCGGGTGTCTATATTTAGGTAACTGGATTAGCTGGGAGCCAGCTCACAGCTGAAGCCATCTAAATGCAGGTGCCTACATGTGCCCCAGGTGTCTACAGTCTCATTACAGTCAGCTGAACTCTGCCATTGAAGACGGGAGAGCTGCTCAGCTGGCCAGAAGTAGGTGTCTGCTTCAGAAGGAGCTGATAGCTTTCTGGGGTCCTCTGGATATATCAATTCTGGTCACTAGAGAGGGAGCTTAGATATCCAACTCACACGTCAGCCCATACATACAGGCGTGTACGTAGTGTCATGATAAGGTTTTGTACTTGGTGTGCTGAATCCCATGCCGAGGTTCTCAGTTTTCAGGCTCAGTCCCCTAATGCAACGTAGTACAGAAAGCCTGACCTATTAACAACAATGAAAACAATCATCTTTTTTCACTTGATTTTCTTATTCAAGCCTTTCAGACAGGGCATATCTGGATGTATCATATCAATGTAACTTAAAGTATGGCTGTCCAAAACTAGAAACTCTCTGTCACCTTCCAGGAGGATTCTCTGCAGCCCCAAATGGTGGGCATGGCGGTCACTCTTCTTGCTGTGTTTCACACGTTGCAGGTCTGTCTGGGTTTTCAACGGAACGTGACTCCAGGAAGGCAGCGTGATGCTCATTCCTCAAGGCTCTTCCTCTCACATAGCAGGAAATCAGGTAGGTCCTTTCTTGTCTTGCCTCTTCCTGCTAGGAACTGCAAAGCAAGGGAGTGACAGGAAAATCTGTGCTAATTCTATGTGGGCCAATTTGTTGCACTCTGTTTCAGTTTTCTTTCACAGCTGCCGAAGGAATATTGAGGAGGGTTGGTGAGGAACAACTCTTGATAGCCCATATGTATTTTTCCACTTATATAAAAATTACATTATTAAGAGGCCTCAGGATGTTCTGAAGACACAGGACTGTGTTCTAGCCTTGTGCTGTGCCATCCAGCATTGGAGACGGCAGGGAAGAATTCAGACTGCCCATGGGGATTTTCTACCCTTTCCACCTTATGAGGTGAGTGGAGAGAAGCAGGAGTGACTGAGACTGCTCACAGGGGTGTCCTGCTTTCTCTTTGCTGACTGCAAGGAGGAGCAGCATCTGGCCACGTACTGAGTCAGTCATTCTGTCTTGAATGTGCATGCCAGGACAGACGTGCTAAGCCACCTTAGGGCCTGTAATACAGGATTGGGATGTAGCATCTAAAATTATGTCGTCAGCTTTTGGGGAATGCAAACCCAAAGATGTTAACCTCGAAGTGTACCCCTTCCTCTTCACTATCCCCACCCCCTCAAATTAGCTGAGCTGGGAGATCATAAACTGCGAAGTTCTACCTTCTGTTTGCCAAAACCGCTCAAGAATTTAAAGGCAGATGGCTGAAAGTAACCTCACAACCACAGGTTCTCAAGGTGGACCTCAACCACCCTGATATTTGCTGGAAAGGCAATACAGCCGGGCACACACCGTCCAGGAGGTTTTTGCAGACCATTCATGATAACTTTTTGACACAGGTGGTGGAGGAGCCAATGAGGAGAGGTGTGCTGCTGGACCTTGTAGTAACAAACAAAGAAGGATGGGTTGGGGATGTGAAAGCTGGGGGCAGCCTTGGCTGCCACAGCCATGAGATGGTGGAGTTCAGGATCCTGTGTGGAAAAAGCAAGGTAAAAAGTAGGATTACAACCCTGGACTTCAGGAGAGCTGACTTTAGTCTCTTCAAAGACCTACTTGGAAGAATCCCATGGGTGAGGGCTCTAGAAGGTAGAGGGGTCCAAGAGAGCTGGTTAATATTCAAGCACCACTTCCTCCAGGCTCAAGATTGGTGCACCAGTACAGGTTAGGGATTGACCTGCTGGAAAGCAGCTCTGCAGAAAAGGACCCGCGAGTCCTGGTGGACAACTAGTTGACCATGAGGCAGCACTGTGTCCTTATGGCCAAGAAGGCCAATGGTATCCTGGGATGCACTAAAAAAAGTGCGGCCAGCAGGTCAAGGGAAGTTATCCTCCCCCGCTACTCTGCCATGGTGAGGCCACATCTGGAGTACTGTGTCCAGTTCTGGGCTCCCCAGTTCAAGAAAGGCAGGGAACTACTTGTAGAGAGTCCAGCGGAGGACTACAAAGATTATCAGGGGTCTGGAGCACGTCTCTTATGAGGAGAGGCTGAGAGACCTGTGTGTGTTAAGCCGGGAGAAGAGAAGACTGAGAAGGGATCTCATCAATGCTTATAAATACCTAAAGGGCGAATGTCAAGAGGATGGGCCCAGACTGTTTTCAGTTGTGCCCAGCAACAGGACACATGGTAATGGGCACAAACTGGAACACAGAAAGTTCCATCTGAACATGAGGAAAAACTTCTTTACTTTGAGGGTGAGAGAACACTGGAACAGGCTGCCCAGAGAGACTGTGGAGTCTCCTTCTCTGGAGATATTCAAAGGCCGCCTGGACACAATCCTGTCCAGGTGAACCTGCTTCGGCAGTGGGGTTGGACTAGATGATCTGTAGAGTTCCCTTCCAACCCCTACCATTCTGTGATTCTGTAATTCTTGGAGGTTATAGCCTGATCCTCTCAAGTCATCATCACTGCTGTAAGGGGAAAAAAAAAGTATCTATTTTTCCAGTCCTGTAGTGTTTCTTATCAAAGGTAGCAAAGCTTGTTTTGTAATAATGCTATGGGAAGGACATTATTGCATGCTAAGGGCAAAGTCTGATGGATTTGAAAGCTTGGTTAAGTGATAGGAAAAAGATGATAATGAACAACCGCTTATCAAGGCTCCAGGAAGATTAATCTGGACGTGTGCCCAAGGCACCAGTAACAAAATCAGTGTACACGTTTTAGCTAACGATCTGGAAGAGAAAACATGGGGTGCTTCAGCGTGGTTTCTGTTGACATAGGAAATTGGCTTTGTAAGGTCCTGATCAGAGGGCAAAGGGGGGAAGTGCAACATCTGCTTATCTCCTGTGAAACCAGAATGCCTTTTAGCCATGAGTAAACCTGCTGATGTCAGTGAACCTCTGACGCGCTAGAAGGCAGCCAGTCCTGGTACCTCCGGTGCTTTGCTGAATCAGGAGCCGGGTGTGTGGCCTCTGTCACTGGCTGGGTTTGTGCGGGGGAAGATAAAAAAAACAAAACAACATTTCAACTTCTGGCGCCTTCTGGACTGCAGAAGCTCGGCTGGAACTGATGGCCCTGTGTGCAGTGTGCTGCGGGGAGACCGTGTTGCCTGCGGGGGCCATGTGCTCGACACGGGACCGCACAGCAAGTCAGGTACAGCCCTGATGCACCTGTGGCATGCCCATCTCCCATGTGCGGTGGGTACATCTCCCAAGCCTGCCGTGGATGAGGTATAGAGTGCACATATACATATTTCTGCTTGGAAAACCCGAGGGGAAATGGGCTAATCCTGTGTCT
>NW_009646966.1:3205543-3216243 GCF_000708025.1 Charadrius vociferus | reverse complement strand
GTGGTGGTTTTCTTTTGTTTTCTGTAGTAGTTTAGTCCCCAGCATACTTTCGTTCTGGGTTGTTTCTCCCAACACACGACATACTGATATATGTCACAGTGGTACATTTCTGTAATTGCAAAATGCTGAAAGCTTACACCATTTGATCCACTTCCCTGGCATAACAGGTGAAAAAACATTGTCAAGAAGGGGAAACTCAGCACACAGATTTACTGCCAGACACTCAGAGTCTGTTGCTTTTCATGTCCCCTCTTTCAATTAAAGTGTATTTTTGCAGTTACTCTGTCTTCTTAAAATTAAGGGAGATGCAGGCAAACACAAGCCTGCTAAAGCACCAGCTGTACACAACTGTTTGATCATGGCACAGTTTGTTCTGTCCAATAACTGCCATTCTCTTACAAACCAGCTATTGAAAGCCAGTTGTCTCATTGCTTCAGAGCTGGAAGAGAGGCTTTCATTTAGTCTGTGGAAAAAGTTATTTGTTAATTATAGACTCTATGATGGATGTCCTTTTGTTTTTTTAATCTAAAACTAGTGGTGAATTTTCACATTCTTTACAGCTGAACAAAAAAGTTAGAAATTTTAGAACACACACTGATGAAGAATTCTTAATTCCCATTTCTGAAGAGGAGTGCTATCCCAATTAGAAAGAATAAGGTGATGTATGAGGCGAAGCACTGATTTTAGGCATTACCTAAACTCTCAGCAGATGCAATGGTAAGCATAATCAGACCCTTGTTTCAGTGTTTCTCTCCCCTGCTACATACATTTAACATAGCATGAAATTTGCTTTGCTCAACTCCGTTTGAAAATAAAGAGGCCCTTGCTTGCACTAGCCTTCTTGGAAGAAAACAAAGGTACCAGACAACCATTTAAAAAATTTTATTATAAAATTATATCAACATCTACATCCAAGTAAAAGGCTTAAAACTACAGCTCTTTCAGGAATAAAAATTCCATAAACGCTCAAAAAGGTAGTGTATTATCTAGGTAGACAGCCCTTAAGTAATTTTTTTTAATACTACAGAGATTCCACATGGGTTCCCTAAGTGCTATACACACCTCTGTCTGCATTGTGAATGCATTCTGCAGCTTCTCTCTGCAAACAACATTGCAAATGTGTTTTACAGCACCTGTTGATTCAGCTGCTTTGAGATGGAAGTTACAGCTCCTACCTGGAGTTTCAGACCATACATGTTTCAGATATACAGTATACCATGAGAGCACAACTCATGTTCAAGCATTACTGGGTGCAGACAGAGGTATAATTTGTGTTTACTTGACAACAATGACTACCTAGTTATGTTTTTGTGACCTTGTATTCAATACAAAAATCAACAAATATTCAAGTATATTATGGCAGTGAAGGCAGCTTTTTCACACCTGTATATTCTAGACACAGATATTTCATTTTTATTATCCAATTCATTCACTGAGCCAAGCTCAGATACATCATCTGGTGACCTTTGGTGACTGCAGCTTATTCACTGGGATAAAAACAGCCTCAATGCAGTACAGAAGTAATTATGCTCAGTAGTTATCACCAACACTTCTAAATTTGGGTTTTAAAAGAAGTTAAGCATATCTGAATACTATTTTATTTTTCATTGAGAAATCTATCCCAGCATGACTTCTAGAACACAAAGGTAGTTCCAGCTTTCTCTCTTTCCTATTAAAAAATATTTGATATTCACAGTAGAGTACGGAGTGGCTTTCTGTCCAACAAATAAAACTTCTAGAAAACTCATATGACTGAGCAGGATGCTTTAAATACTGTACTTGCAACCTCTTGCAAAGGTTCATATACGCTTAAGATAACATGCTAATTAGTAAAAAAATTCAAGTAATATTATACAGCCCTGATGAACTTTGACTGGCCAGTTTGGCAATTTTCAATAGTTTAACTTTAATTCTGTCATTAAGTTTACCTTGCTTACAAGGAAAATGCGCAAAGAAGATGGCAAAGCAAGAAGCTTATTGAGAATGGAATATTTTCCCAACAGCCCTCTCCCAATGGCACTGTTCCTGTGACAATTCCCCATTATTTTGCTGTTCATAAAAGTTATTCTGTAGTTTTCAGTGCTGTTCATATTTTGAAACTTCTCATTTCCTAAGCCCTTTCCATTGCAATGAACAGTTCTTAGAATAAAATTCTAGTTCCAACACCACTCTCCCTGAAAACCTTTTAACTAGAACTTCAGTGCTCAGCACAGCTTTCAAACGTGCCAAATCGCCATGTACCTCTTTGAGCTAGTATGGTCCAATACAAATTTGGCAAAGATTATAGATTTTGGTTTAGTGTACCGAGCCACTAATCTTCTAACAGCATGACAAAAAGGAACCACAAGACCATGTTTTAAACGTGCTGTTGTTTCTCACGTCATGCTTACACAATACATATCACCAAAACCTTTCCATTCAACTTGCACATCTGACTTCAGTTCTTGGAAAATCCTGACTGACTTGGCATATACTTTCCAGAGCACAGGGATGTAGGCTAGGTGTAGCCTAACCTTAAAACTGCTACAACCAAGTAGCTTCCCATTTCTTTCCAGTAACTTGCCAAAATATCCCGATTTCCTTCTCAGTTGCCTTATATATAAGAACATTACTTGGCCAGTTTTTCCATGAACAGCTTACCATAAAAAATATCTAGCAACATAACTCACAGAGCAAGGTATCATATAGGAATTATTACTGGATTTTTTTTTTAATTTTTTTTTTTTTTTTTAAAGGGGGCTCCCTTATATATGGAAAATACTCTCTCCCTACCTTCCAGGGCTCCCTCCCTTCCAGTCAGGCTGTATGCAAATGCTGTTTGTATCTTGCTACAAGACCACCATGTTAAGTGGATCTTTTCCAAATGTTCTAAATACAGCTTTAAAGTACAGATGTTATCTACCTGAGAAGTGCTGTAACAAGATGAACAGCTGATAACTAGTCTAAGAGAAAAATATACACCAATATAACTTACATTTATCAGTATTCAGAATTCAAGCATTAAACAGGTCAAAAATTGCACACCTCTACCACATCAAGTCTTTGATCATAAGAAAAAAAAAATAGTCTGATTTTCCTCTATACACAACTCTTCTTTAAAGACATATGTGCTCCTATTTTCCTTATCCTGAAGTCCACAGCAATATTTCACATTCAGTGCATACAGCCTATGCTATAACATCCTTATCTTCTTTTTTCTTCTGCCAGTCCTGAAACTGAAGAATTTGCCTGTTTGGAGGTAGAGGAATACTTCCAAACACTAGTCTCTTGAGAAGCCAGCTTGATCCCCTTGGGTGCCTGGATACCAACTTCTCTTCAGACAGCTGCACTCTGCTGCGATACATTCTTTGGGCCTTTACTTGGGACACACCAGTCATCCGCCTCTGAGGTAGCCTGGTAATGCTTGGAAGCCGATTTGTTAAAAACTGGGAGTTTCTCTACTGATTCTGTCGATAAAGCCTACAAATCAAGAAGGAAGAGAGTTACTTGGTTTCCACCTCTCAATAATGCCACTTCACAAAAATTCATGCAGTGTGTTCCAAGCATTAAGCCAGTGACACTACAAAATAAAGTTATTTACACAAATGTTTTGACAGTAGATGCAGTAGTTTGTGTGCTTCAGTATCTATGCTTGCTTTGGACAATTTGGCAGGACAAATGAAGAAACATCAAATCATATTTATGCATTTTTATAGGCCTTAAGAATTATTCTCTAACCCATTTTCAAGATAGTTCTTGAAGCCATGGAAAAGAACTTACATTTACAAAATTCCAGAGAAGCTTTCAAATGTTCCTTTCCTACTTCCGTATTTTGCAGTTTAAAAAGTAATTCATATTCTATTGGGAAACTGTTAAATAGAAATGCAACATGTATACAGCTGAACCATCTCTTCCTTTTGTTCTCCTTTTGTGTCTCTTCCTTTTGCTTCTCTGGTTGTGCTACAGTGTGCTTAGAACTATGCTTTTGGTTTAGCACAAGAAATTCAAAGCAAGTTTTTCCCCATGAGTAATTGCAAAAAGTAGAAGAGAATATGCGGGCCTTTATTCTAGGTTACTTATAAAAGTAGCAGTACATGTTATACATCAGGTATTCAAGTTTACTGATATCTGAATCCCATATATGGGCTATACGGCAGATGTTGAATAGGGCCAGGTACTAGATTCTTTAAGGATTAGTTTATACAGACTTTCTGGTTGTCAGAATAAAGAAACAACAGCAAAAGAAGCCAGATTTGTTGCTCACATTGTTCTGTTTCCATTACTTCACTTTCTCCCAGTACTTTGTATTAAGATTTGCTACCTACTGGTTCATGGAATACAATCTAAAATTTAATGAGGCTACCACTAGTAGTTTTTCAGGTAGACTAGTTAAAGCTGAGTGACCTTCATGATTCTAGATACATTAAAAACCCTACTGGCATTTCTTAATAAAAGTGAGAGCTTTTCTACGCATAAGCAGAGAATTTGTTTACCTTAAAATGATACTAAGTAACTACCATTAACGCAGTGAGGTAACTATCAACACTATCTTTTGTTTAACCAAATCAAAATACATACCTTCAAGTAGATAATAGCATCTGTTCCATAACCACATATGGAGTAGAGGTTTAGATCTCCTTGAAAGTATTTAGCATACAGACGAGAAATTGGCAAGCCATACCCAAAGCCAGCCTAAAAATAAAGTACAAGACAAGATTAATTTGCTTTTTACTAGCTCTTATGACTTAAAATTAAATAGCTGGAAAGCGTTCAGAGATTTTAAACTGTCAGAAAGTTCTTTTCACTTACTCATCTCTTAAAAGAAAACAGAAATCTCTAATCAGTTTCATACAGAATATTGAAACTGACCATTAAAAAACCCAAAACTACTAGAAAGAAAAAAAAAACAAATCTCCATGAAAGAGGGAGGGTTTATATATACACACATCTTACACTTATGTATTTTCCCTGCCTTGTTTTTGCTAGCACAGCTTGATTAGTAAAAGGAGTTTGCTGCTGGTAGATAAACAATAGTAGCATTCCAGTTGTGCGTGCCTCTGTAAGTTTGAGGACTGAGTGGGAGTGAAGACCAAGTAAATTAGTGTCATTGGAGTATAAGAAAAAAAAAACTATTAGCAAAATGAGTATTGAAAATATCTTACAAGAGGGGTATTTCGACCATCATCCATCCTCGGCCTTGGTGCTGTGGAATACATGTAGCTGAACAGCTGCTCAATCTTCCTGACTGGAACGCCACCTCCTCTGTCTGAGATCTGAGTTAAGAAAGAATGAAGTTCACTGCAATCATGTACTAAGAATGGTATTTAAAATGCTGTTATTTGAACAAACCCTTCCAACAGTAAGAAATGCAAACATTTATTTTGCAGCTTGTTATTTTTCAACCAGATGATAGCCTCTGTTTAGCACAATTAACAGAAGACTTATGGATAGTATCTTTCATATGCTGTCAGAGGCTCCAATTTCTAACAGAATTTGCAGCAGCATATGCAATCATAAAGATTACATTAAGCCCATATTGTAGTAGACCAATACCTTAATTGCCAGGTCTTCTTTTCCTAGAACAACTGTCACTTCAATTGGAGAAAGGGAAGGACTGTTTTCTTGGAATTCAACAGTTGCCCTCATTGAATTCTATGGAAATGAAGGTTACCGTTATCAGAAAGTGTTGGATCTATGCACTTAAAAATCACACCCCTGTTATGCAGAGGCTGAGCAGTTGCCCTCCATTCCTATCAGTGCCTAGCTTTCAAGGAATACAGTTAGCGATTTAGTGTAACGGGAGCAGAGGATGTCTCACACCTAAAAGTGACTAAGCATACCCAAGACTCTTCTATGCTTGAAAGATTACTGTTCTTGCCCAACATAACACAGCTAATGTAAATTAAATAACTAACTCCCTTAAAGTCACCAGGTATCTGGAGAAGAACAGGGTGCAGCAGTTGCTAAAGGCTGCCAGAATTCCGCACCTCATGTCAGCAGCACATTAATTCAGCCCCATTCACTACTTCAAGACGCATCACCCACTCCACAGAGAAGGCACCAGGGTAGTAATCCCTAAAAGCAGATGGCTAGCGGTGATCACAACCCCATGTCCCACTTTTACTCTCTCTCCCCCTTACACTGTCCCATTTACACAACACAAAAATGTCCAAATACTCTCGTACAAATAGCAATCATTCCTGCCAAATGCTGCCAAAGCTATTTCCCCAAATAAGAAAATTTTAGAAGTCTCACTGTCCTATGCAAAGCTTTACTTCATTCAGATCTAGCTAAAGATTTTAAATATTGACACTCCAGCTCAGACTACTGAGGGAAGAAACAGCTTATACTGACATACCTTAAAGAGCTCAAAAAGCATGTGAAAAAGGTGAGATGGAACATATACAATGTTGATTGGCTCTCCTGGAAGTTTTCCTAGATGAAGGGAAAAAGACAAGCAAGATTATAAAAAAATGATGAAATGTCTGTATTGTATCCAAATTCTACAATAGGGAAATTGTACGCCAAAACAAACAAGAAAATAAATCAAGTCTTAGTTTTGGGGTTGCCCCCACATCCCCAAATAAGCAAACAACTTTACACACCCATAACAGTGTTTACATTCTAATTGCCACTTGTTTAAAATCAGTTTATTTTCACATAAAAAGTAAAGTATTAATTCCATTTTATAATGAAAGGATTTTAGAGGTTAAGCACACTGCCCAAGATTAGACATGTGCAGACAGTTTAGACCAGAAACAGTGTTTCTCAGTCAGCCCCACTTCTCACCCCAGATACAGACCTCCTCTTTAGCAACTTACCATGTTACTTTAAGTACAAGCTAGTCTTATTTCTCTCAAGTTCATAAATATTACCTCAGGAAATCTAGTGTTTAAGATACAATGACATTTGAGTTCTAACACAGGGGATTAAATGAGGTGCTTATAACAGAAAATGAAGAGCCCAAGACAGATCAACTGGTATGTACTATTATGGCTATAGAATTGGGAGCCTTTTGATTCAATAAGAGCAGCAGTTTGGCTACCAATAGAAAGACAGACATAAAAGGTCTCATCTTACCGTTCACTTGAGTAAGTTTCAGTTCTGGAGATGTTAAGTAATACTGGTCACACAACATCTTAGAACTTTCAAAAGCATCTGAAATATTTAAATGAAATATGTGAAGTGTAATATCAAACACCATAGAAATTCATTCTAATCCATGGCAAAATATAATTTCTAACTGTGTCAGCTGCTGAGGTGCTACAGACTAACTAAGCCTGTGTCTCAAAGGAATGATAACATTGCAGCCACTGTGTGCATTAAAACTGAGAACATATAGGCAGTTACAGCAGCATGGACAAGTCTTCAGTACAATTTGATAATTCTGTTACCTATCAGTAGGTAAGGCTAATCTCAACACCACAGACAACTAACTCCTACCTCATCTGCCACTTGCTATATTTCAATACATTTTTTACTGCTACCTTGTATTTTAAATTCTGTCCAAAAAAGCTTGTTTTGATAGACTGCTTTCAGCAATTTCAGTAAAAAACAGTCATCATCCTATACAACACGTTGGTTACCCGAATTGCTTGAAGTCAGATATAAATACCGACTGCAAAGAGAAATGCTAAGGAACTGAGAATACATACCATTCACTACTTCAACAACATCACAGCAAGGATCAATACTTCCAATGTGCCTTGGGTGCCCTGAGCCGGATTTATCATCAAAAAGAAGGGCTGTTTGAGATGAAAACAAATACTATATTTAATCCCAAATAAGGTATTCTAAAAAAGCCTTAAATTTAGACTAATACAGTGCGATCACAACATATAGTCACAAAATGCTGAGTGTTGTTTATGCCTTTTGTGAGTTAAAAATGCTATCTACTGCCAGCAAACTTTGTTGGCTTTTCTGTAGTTCAACACCTATTCAGATGTAAAGAATGAGATCCCTACATATTCCACACAAGACCTATTACAATTAGTCTGTAGTCTAGAAAACAAGTTTTCCCCATTACTTCCCTAAGTCATAGATCAGTTTCTAACTTTTCAGTGTCAGACAAAGTCATCTGAGGCAGATCTCCAACAGTTTCAAGAAATGTTTACATTAACATGTTTCTCAATAGGTTGAAGTTTTTCCTCAAGTAAAAGTTTTCTACTTACTGTGTTGGTTCATTAGCATCCGGGTTGAAATACGGCTCATGTAAAAACGGTCCAAAAAGTACTGAATGTTTTGATTGGTGACAGGATCTACTTTAAAAGTGTCTTTGTATTCAATTACTCCTTGTGCCATTGTAGGAACTACATCGTGATGTCTGTTTCGGACTCTAATTAATGTATCTATAAAGCTAGGTGAAAAAAAAAAAAAAAAATCTTTTTAGAACATTCTTCCAAGACTACATAGAGGCAAGTCTTGTACAATGTCATTATCTAATCCAGCAGCAGCACAGATAAGTACATGACAACCTTAATATTAAAATAGTCTATCTTTTCATTCTTTTAAAAGTAATCTCTCACTGACCTAAACTAGGAAAGTTTGATATTTTTAATACAAAAGTTGTAATTGTTAGCCATGCCAAAGTCACTGCCTGTTTACTCAGTCATAATACTTTGAGCAGAGGGGAATGTGAGGAAGGGAAAGATCCCTAGCTGGCATCTTGGAAAGAAGCAGGGATGTGACATCACAGATAGTTTTTGTTGATATTTCTGTCATGACAGTTCAAGGGGCACTATGCCCTTGAAACTGAGCTGCAGTGGGTCACATTTATTTGCAACATTGCTAAACATGATCAGAGACTTAAACCAGCTTGCTCTATGCACAGCACTTCATGCTAGATTATCAAATTCAGCTCATAACAGCTGTCATTCTAAACTGACTACGTTATGAAAAGCTGAATACAAGATGAAAAATTCAAAGAAGCAAATTAAAAGCTTACTCAGATAAGACTTTTTGGTCTTCTGGGCTTTTCTGATGGAACTCAACAAGCTCCATTAGGCTTTGGATGTACCTATTGAAAAGAAACACAAGAAATATATGCTATTCATTTGATTTTTATTAGTCTAGGAACAATAAAAATACTTTGTCTTGCCAAATCATTACTCCTAACAAGTCAGCTGGAAATTTGAAGTATCTTTGAAGTATCAAAGTTCCATCCAAGTATGGAATCACAGATGGATACGTCCTAACTGCCCGAACCCTAGAAGTTTCAGAAATCGTTTCTTGTGCCTCCCACCCAGAGAGGAATCTAAGCCCATACAATTCTTGGGAGGGGTTTCAAAAGAAGATCCAAAAGATAATACTGATCAGGAAACCACCTAAGCAAAATTTTTCCAAGTTTAATCAGCTTTGGCACAAGCTAAGTACTTGAGCCTCTTGTGCTAACATCTGACAGCCTTGACGCATACTGCAAAGGCACAACTGTTTGCTAGATTAAGAACACTTTCTGGATCTCACTTTAATACTTTTGCCCTTTATGCCAGCCACCCTTGCAAAAATTGCAACTGTGCCAGTAAAGCAAGGTTAAATCAGATTCAACCACTGTGTCAACTGCAGAGATTCTATCAACTGAATTCCAAACATTCGGTGCACAGGCCAAAGCAATATATTGTGGAACAGAAGCTCTGTTACTAATACCATCAGTGAGAGACAAACAAATATACAGCCTGCTTTCCCACTTTTGTGTTGCTCTGGGGGTCTGTAATGCTATGTGAAAACAGAACACGTTTTCTTCTCTCCCTTCTTAAAGGGTAAGAAGAGATTGGCTCTACCAGCTATTTTGAGCTGTTACGTTTTGTTGGGGTTTTTTTAAAGCAACTTAAAAATAACAATATAACCAGGCTGGTTTTCAATTTAATTTTAGTATGCTAGAAAAGGACAGTGTGTAACAGCTTGCAGTTCAGCTTTGATAAAGGAACTGCATTTCTAATGTATTCTGTTATTGTCTTCTACTATTCAGAAAAACCTATGACAACCTTGTCAAAGCTATGTTATTTCACAGGCTGAATTCAAGTAGTTCTGACTTACCAGCTTTTTACTAATTGTACTGATGGAGTTCCTAGCAATTTATCAGGAAGAAGATCGATTTCTTTCAGAATGTTTGCAAACCTCACAGGAAGTTCTTGTCGCAAAAACGCAAAAGAAGTTCTCTCGCATCCATTAGTTGAGCCTATGAATAAATCCAAAACAAAAGTTTCAAGTACAATTCGCTGCCTTTTCACACACTTCAGGGCTATGGCTTTGCAGTCACGATGCTATTATTGGCTAGTTCTCCTAAGTATATGTGTATGTTTGTGCTGAATGTTGTTTACGTGGCAGCAAGACACAGCGTGTCCCTGGGAGGAATACTTGTACATTTCCCATTTAGACACGGGACTTATTTGTAATCCTCTAGAAGAAGCACTTTGTAAACACGGGCTTCTTCGGGTTGACGTCTAAAAAGGTCGTGTGAGCACAGACTTCACAGCTGCCAAAGCGGTAATCGGATCTGGGTACAGCTTGTTCACCCCATCAAGACTAATGACTCCTCCCCGATAACGCGTACCGCAGAGCACGAAAACACCCATTAGCTGATTTAACTCTTAGCTCACCCCTCACACACCTCCGCTCCCATCCCATTAACACCACCGAAATGGAGCTGTGGCTTATCTACAGCTTTGATCCACAGGTCGCCATCGCCCGGCAACTGGCCGGCGGGTACCTGAGGTGGTCGCCTG
>NW_009646966.1:3181029-3204232 GCF_000708025.1 Charadrius vociferus | reverse complement strand
TCCCCCCGCCGGTAGCGGGCGGGTCGCCAGCCCAGCGGGGGAGCCTCGGGAGCCGGGCGGGGATGTGTGTGTACGCTGGCCCTCCGGTGTGACCTTGTTTACCGGGCAGGGGCCGGGCAATGTCAGCGGCGGGGCGGCCTTGCCAGGATCTACGGGCACCGCGCTCCTCCCGCCGCTCGGGGTGGGGGGATTCGGTCTTCTAGAAGCAACCGGGCGGGTTGCCCAGGGCTGTGGGGAGCGGGTCTGGCCCGGGCGGTGGTGGGTGGCAGCTGTAGAGTTGCCAACCCCGAGGGGTGCCATGGTGTTTTGGGCATTAACCGGAGGGGAAGCGATCCCTTTGCATGAAGCGCAGGGACCCGGCGGTGGAAGCGCTAACAGGCCAGGGTGGGCGCGGAGGGTCGGTGGAGGTGCAAAGGGAGCAAAATTAGATCCCAGCCACAGGGTTTCAGGGTGCTTGACATGTAGGTCATCACTGTGACCTGGATTAGTGGTGAGCAAATATCGGCAGACAGCTGCTTTGATGACGCACCGGTCCCAAATCGCCATGCCACCCTTATTTACTCTCTCTAGGGCTGACCTAAGAGGTGACTGACTGAACTGTCAGTCGGCTCATCTTCCAGGGTCACGGATGAGCTGGGAAAAGCCTGCACACCTTTCCTCTCCGCTGGAGAGGGGACTTTGCTCTCCAGTGCTGCCTGGCTTTTTCCCAAGACGCCCGGTCTACTACACTAAGGGCAGGCTTTGCATGGTGCATTGAAGAATGGAGTTAATGCCAGCAAAGGACGTCCTGACATCCCAAATCTTGGTCGGTAACAGCAGGACCACGCAGCAATAAAACATCAGTACAAAATAATATAGCCTTAATACTCATATGTAACTCCTCAGTCCAGTTTTTTATATGCTTCTACACGTATACACAAACATGTATGCTTTTTTTAATGGGAAGGAAGATACATTCCTAACAAATTCATATTTTAATGTTTAATAGGCAGAGGAGAACACTTTACCCTATCATTAGTTATTTTCTTGAACTTTATCTCATTTTTGTCTTCTTTGTCATTATATCTGTTATCTCTGCTTACTGTTCTATTCCCACTGTACTTTCTGTTTTATTATTTTATTGCTCACTGTTTTATTATTTTATTGGGAGAGTTACGCTGTTATTGTTCCATCGGATATACTATGTTTTACCACAGTGATTGAATGTTGGCATATGAAATGTGAAATGAAGCAAAATGAAGACAAATAATAATAATAAATGTGACCATTTTGATTTTTCCTGCGCTTGCCAGAGGTTGAAAATTTGAGAATAGATGTTGGGGTATGCTTTTGACCATTTTAACTTTGTTTGCCTGCGAGTTGCAGATGACTTACAGAAATAAAAATATCATACAAATTTGTTTAAAATATGGAGCATGTGTAGGATAGTTTTTGTTTTGTTTCTTGTTCTTCTTGAAGCCGATAATCAATGGCAAGCAGGAATCTCAAGATTAACACTTTGCAATAATATCAGAGTCAAGAAAGTCCTCCGCGCTAGGCAGTTATTCTAGTTTATAGGGTCACTATTTCTGTTCCTATTCAGATACTTTATTTTATTCTGGTGGTGTGACGACCCTGATTAATACAAGTAACTTGAATGACCTTTACCCACTCTGTTCTGAATAGTGATAGTCAGTCTACTAGGAATAATTCCTGTTGTTTACGTTACTTTTCTTTACAGCAACTTGTTTTCTCAAAGTTTTCCTGGTAGTTATGTGCGATAAGGGGTGAACAAAAATTGTACATGGTTAGTTTAGCTCTGAACAAACAGTACAATTGTAGTTGCAGGAAATACAGGAAACGTGTTGCCCTCCCCAATTATTAAAAGGGCAAGGCTCCAGTGACTCCTGGATGCTTTTCAAATCAAAACAAACTTCTGCAAGAATTTTACACATCAGCAGCGTGACAACTAACAGTTTTATTACTCCACTGAGCTTCTGGAAGAAGTATGTCTCCATCATGCAAATTTGCTTCTCACTTTTTATATGATGGGTTATATATTACAGTAGGTTCTGAAGAATATAACTTTCCATTCCTGTAAACATAAATGGTATATCAGGGAAATAATTATTAAGGATGTCCTGAATATTGGGCAAGACAGCTAAGTTTTAGGCTCAAAGGTACCAATATATCAGGATTCAATGTCAGCCAAGCTGCATGAGAAGAAGACTAGGCTGTGAAAATTTTAAGTACTTCAAATAACTCCACACTCTATCCTGACTGCAGTACCGTTTGTTCTCACTTTACTTCCTCTCCAAACCACCATTTCCCCCCTCCTCCTGAAGCCCCAGTGCACGTGACAGTTGTAAGTGCAGGTTTTGGAGAACAGCGTTTTGATGGTGAAGGACAGTACCAGATTCTGAACTGCAGCATTCATCTGGTGGGGTCTCATTTCTGCTGCTTTAATATTTTAACTTTCCTCTTCTGAAGTGCTCAGGGGCAAGTTTTGAACCCACAGTAACAATGCTTTCAGTTGCTCAGTCACAGTAATGTTTTGCTGACTATTCTTAAGAAAATGGAGCTGTGTTAACATTCTGCTTTTTTGCACAACAGGTACATCCAGAAGAGTGGAACAAATGAAACCTGGATTGCTGTCCATTTGTCCCCTAAATGCTATCCATCGCAATCAGCTGTCTGCCTCCTCAGTGTTCCTTACGTCCTCCTCACTGCTGGAGACACAATGTGCTGTACTTAGGTCTGAGCCTGACTAGGCAGAATACGTGATAGCTGGCCACGTTGCTGATGTCTAACAGAAGGTGTCTTGGCTGATTTTGCCCTACCTTTTTCTCTGTGGGGACACAAATTTAGGGCTTTTCTTCCTAACCCAGCTGCCAACAAGCGTGGGAGACACAATATGCTGTGCTGGTGTGGGTGCCCTCTCCTGACCAGCCAGAGTACGTGTGATGACAACTGGTGGGGTTGCTCCTCTCTAGTAGAATGAGTCTTGGCTGAGTTTCCCCTGCTGTTTCCTCACTGTGGAGCAAAATTTGAATCTCTCCTCCCTAAACCATCTGCCAGTTTGTACAAAGTTTGTAGGAAGTTGATTATCTGTTCGAATTTGGTTGAAATGGTGAGGAGGGATGGTTTGGGAAGCAGGTGAAGAGGCAACATTATTTTTTCCTTGGGAAAACAGACTAACATTTTCTACTCGGGACAAAGGCAACTTCTAATTCAGCTTTTGTAAGGAAGGGTAAATGATGACCCAGGAGGAGCAGTAAGTCAGGGTGGAAAATAACGATAGCACTAGAAAGTTTTGAATGTATGCAGAAGGAATGGTCTGATGACTGAAGGGCTTGAGCTGTATTTGCAGCACTTTTGGAAATTTCCAGCAGTACCGTGGGCAAAGTGCTCAGATGGGTCTGCCTTTGTGCAGTTGATACTTTAATCTACTAACACATTTGTTTTCTAAGTATTTATGTGGCCCTTTGCATGGAAAAAAAAAGACAGAAATAGCATTACAAACAAGGGTCATATCTTCCCGTTCTCGTCTTTCTATCACCCGACGCTGCAGCCGCAGGAGCTGTCGAGCTGCCCAGGGCTCCCAGCGTGGCCAAAATAGCCGAAGTAGGTGAAAGGTTGCGGAGCAGCACACAAACAGGCTGGCGTGCCCAGCCCCGCTGCCGGTTCAGTGAGGGAAAGGTCCTGCAGCTGCTCCAGCGCTTGCGCAATCTCCCCTCGGCCGCTCATAGTTTGCAAAAGTCAAGAGTACAGTAGCTGGATCGTTTTACTGCCGGAGCTGCGGGTGGCCGGCAGCCTGCTTGGAGCTGTAAACACCAGGACGTGCATGGCAACCCAGCAGCCCTGAACAGGAGACACCCTTTTTTCCTCATTCCCTGCCTTTGTTATCCATGTCTGAAATTGTGTGTTAACTGCTTTAAAACCAGGCGAAAGGAGAAAGGATCGCTGGTTTCAAAATCGCTTTTCCAAAGAATAGCGAGAGGTTTGCATGAGATTAACTGTGGGCGTCTCAGACTGGGAATGTAGAGATAGCAGAGAGGGAGAAAACTGCTTTGGAATATAGCTGTACCCTTCAGGGAAAAAAGCTAGGACTCAAACTGTGATAAAATATCACTTAAAAGTGTTTATCTTGAAAAGCTTGTCACTAGAGCGTGTTGAATTCAGGAGGCTGTTTACTATGTAGGAGAGTAGTCATCTTCAGCCAAGTACACTGTTGCAGAGGAAGTAGAGGTGAACTTTAAGGGTGGGCACGGATCTAAAGTATATAGCTACACAAAAAAATGTCCTTCTCCAGCCTCAGCTGGCTACCGTAGCAGTTCTTGTGGAGGAGCATGTGCCATCCGTTATGACAACTGCTGACGCAAAGGAGAAAAAAAGAGGAAAGGTAACATCAGGACAGCTGCCACCCTGCGCCATGGCTACCTTTACTGGGAACAACCCTGCTGTGGAGAAGAGCACCTGGGAAAGGGTGGACAACTTGTAAAAAGTCAGAAAAAAGTGAATGTTACCAAAAGAATACAACTTTTAAGGCCTAAATGTTTCAGCAGAATCAGAAAATAGATACATTTTTCTGTAGGAATATGGGAAGGGAGTTAGTGGAACAAGATGGATCAATTTAAAAGTTTTGGATTAGACCTCCTCAGAAAACACGATACCCTGAGAATAAGAGCTTCATCTGTAAGTCTTACACTAGTCATGGGCTTTGAACTCGTACACATACTGCTTTTCTTTTTAAGTGTGGACCACTCTGGGTGAAGATGAGGTGGTTTTGCTAATTGTTTTAAATCAGCTGCGCTTGATACAGTTGACTGTAGCAGAACACTTGGTAAAGTGGATGTGGTGGCTTGAGTTTCTGCTCAGAGCAATAGCCTTGAACAGTTACTCCGGGTTATTTTGTCCAAGGCTGATCTTAGAAAGCACTCTGTTTCCCCAGTTGTTCCCTCTCAGCATCTCTTTCATCAGGTCTGGAAAAATTTATTTTATTTTAGTGTCTGACATAGGAACTTGAATGAGAAATTTAGCCTAGGAAATACTGAGATAAGACAAGGGACATCATCTAGAAGAGGACTCGCTACGGTGTTATTTGGCCACTCTTTCGGAAGAGATGCAGAATTTATGGTATTAGTGGAATGACGCTTCCCCCTGGTGTTTCGGATTACTTAAGGGAAGTTTGTTTCCTGTTTGTAATGGTGTGACTATTATTACTGAAGTGTGAATTCACAGATATTAATAAGTTGATCTCATAAAGATTGAATTTCCATAATTTACTCTACAGAAGATAACCACAGTTATCTGTAAGTATATATCAAGTAAGCCTTTGGGAGTATTCTTATTCATGAAAAGTATAAGCACATGCTAAGTCATAATAGCTGCAGATAATATGAAAATGTGTATTAAAATAGTCCTGATAAACAAACAGTACAATAAAACTGTTGCACTGCACAATTAAAATTGTTGGCCATTGCGTCCTAGTAAGTAAAATGTTTTTGTGTCATATGATAACAGGTATCTAATTATGGGTAAATCATCAATGCAACGTTGCTGGAACATTAAGAACAGCCTAAACAAGGGAAGCTCTCCATTAATTGTGGAATTGCTTTAATCTCATGCTAAAATAGACTCTAGCAAAATATGCAGGGTTTCACTCTGCAGTATTGGTATGTTTTCTTTTTATTCTTTTAATATTCTTTTTTACTCTATCCACATTGGCATTTCCAAATTAATTTTTCAATATATTGCTCATCTAGTAGCCACTGAACTGAAAAATAAAATCATCAGAAGCGTTGTAATTTCCTCTTACACACACACACAACTACTGTTGAAGTGTGAATTGTCAAGTCTTCTATTTCATGGCTAGTCGTTATTAGTACATTTTTAAGTAGGGTTAAATATTTGGGGACTTCCTATTCCCAGAAAGAAATATAAGCTTACTCTCTGGTTCATTCAGTACCCGAGAAATATTATGAAATTTTAATATTCAGATCAAGCAATAAATCGACTGTAAACCATCAGAAGATACTCTAGCCAAGAGAAAACTTGGTAACCACCACAAGAGACCTTACTAGCTTTCAGTAAGTGCTGAGTGGGAGAGCAGTGCTTTCCCCTGGGATAGCTGCTGGAGCGCCAGTTTTCCCTCTGCTTTCCATTCCAGACATGCTATGTGGAAACTTAAAAACTTGTTCCTTATTTGCAACTCTCTGTATGCTGAAGCTTAAGAAGCAGTGATAAGGAAGTTATCAAAAAAGCAACCTGGAATTCAGAAATGCATATGTAGTTCCAGCAAGACCAGGATCATAATTTGAGCAAGATACATAAACTGATATTGCATGGGTGTTGCCATACTGAAGTGAACAAGGATATCCCTGTTTCTACCGGTGTTTTGGGCTGTCTGACAGCATGCGCATCAAAAGACGTATATGCTAATCTCCTCTCATATACAGAAACACAGAGTCTTTAAATTGTAAGCATTTAAGTTAAAAAGTAAAATCCTTGCTGCATTCAAGTCAGTGCTGAGAATCCTAGTTGGGATGTGATTTTTGCTGAAAGTGACCTTTAAGGCCTTGGGAAAAAATCAGAGATTTTGTAAAAGCAAACTAATAAAGACACTTAAATCACGTTTCCCTTTTAAAAATCTTAGCCAAACCTTCATTAGACTTTTGGCTTTCTTGTGAAATACAGTAAATGGGTAATGGTATCTGCACTTTCTATGAGAAAGGCTTGAAGGAGCGGTGGACTGCATTTTGAAAAGCGCTCTGTAATTTTGTGTGACTCAGTTTTGGCTGCTTAATAAAGGCTGTGAGACCCTGCAGCTCTGAGAGACGTCAGTCAGGATTGTGAACCCATATCACCTTGAAAAATTAGGCACTAGGTCTGACCAACATCCTGAATTTAATTGTACAGTTGAAAACGTGGGATAAATTTCCACCCCAGGTCACTCAAAGAGACAAATTAGAGCATTTTGACTCCCAGAATTTTCTCTTTCAAATAAAAAAGGTGCGTGTACCCCATTTAACCATCCCTGGAGAAATCTATCTAAAATTGTACTTTTGAAACATCCAGATAATTCTAGCCCTTTACAGTCAGTTCATGTTTCAAATCTTGTGCCAAATGCCTGAATGCCTTGGAGTAGAGAAGACCCAGAGGGAACACATAAAATTATATAGGAAAGGCACCAATTCACTGTTGCTGAGCAGTAATTTGGTTTGGTTTAGTAACCTGTGAAGTGGTTCTCTAAAATGATGAACTTTAAGGAAACTGTAAAGAGTGTGATTATTGATATCTGCTGTAGGTGACCTTTATGTGCTGAAAAGATCATGAGGTAGTCAAGACAAAAAAACTGCAACCTCCTTTTCTTCTTCTCTCTAATGGTCTGAAATTGAAAAATTGGATCTATTGAACCTCAGCTAAAGTTAGGACACCCAAATAAAACAAGGCTACAACCTGCAACTTGCCATTTTCCAAGCATGTTATTTATATACCTTAGAGACTAAATGCTCCTGCTCAAGGGAGTTGTGACTCACCGCCCTCATCTGAACATAAATCACCAGGTTATTTCCATCCATTCACTGCCTCTTCCATTAACTTTCTCTATGGTAAAGAAACGCTTTCCAACATTTCTGGAGAAAAGGAGGCTCAGGGGAGACCTTATCGCTCTCTACAAGTACCTGAAAGGAGGCTGTAGAGAGGTGGGGGTAGATCTCTTCTCCCAAGTAACAAGCGATAGGAGAAGAGGAAATGGCCTCAAGTTACACCAGGGGAGGTTTAGATTGGATATTAGGAAAAATTTCTTTACAGAAAGGGTTGTTAAGCATTGGAACAGGCTGCCCAGGGAAGTGGTGGAATCACTATCCCTGGAGGTATTGAAAAGATGAATAGATGTGGTACTGAGGGATGTGGTTTCGTGGTGGTTTTGGCAGTATTAGGTTGCTGGTTGGACTCAATGATCTTAAAGGTCCCTTCCAACCTAGACAATTCTATGATTCTATGATTTCAAAGGAGCAGATAAAGTCACAGGTGCAGCTCATCCAAAGCTTTTTCTCATGATTCTTTTCTCAGTGCTGTGATAAGGACTGTGTGCCTTGCTATTTTCCCTACTTCTGCGTATCTTTCTGGCTGCTTTTTGTTTGCTGTGTGTGTTAATGTAATCTAAACTCCTGTCAGCATTATCAAATTTGTACTGGTATCGATCAGCTTGCAGGATATGGTTAGCGCTTTAGCATCATAGTTCCTGGCATTACATCAATATATAGCAGGTAACATTTCAAATGCATTAGCTATGCAGGTGACCTTTTAACTCTCCTTAGGAGCATCTCTCACAGTTGTACAGAGTCGGTGTGCTGATTACCACAGTGTTCTGAGGGTGGCATTCTAAGTGTCACTCGTCATCTTGATAAGGGACCAAAAATGCAGTAGCATGCCATTGGGTATGTCCCATGACACAGACATTGCCGGGGTGTGCTAGATGCTGGGAAATGCTGAGGGGGCACCAGGCCAGGGCCAGAAGAGCATTGCTTCCCTTGATGTAAATAGCCTCTAACAATTCCCCCATAATAACATCAGTTGAATCATTTTTTCCACAGCTCCCTTTGGAAAGGGACCCTGTCTGGTCCTGTCCTATCCCACTCTTTTCATTTTAATAAACATGTTTTCCGGAAGTACACTGAGCCACGTGACTAGTGTTTGACATACACAAACTAGTGATTGCCTTATTCTTCCAACTTTTTCCATTAGGAAAATTATTAATTTTTTAATGTTTTGTAAATTAATTTCATGTCTGATACACTGTGTACAGCATGGTCAAAATGGTGTGTTTCCTGGTTCTAGTAGAAGTGTATGGACTGTCGGATCCCAACCACTGCGTGTATTTGCTACATAGCCTTGATTTGGCCTAAGAGAAAGTTTTTATGCTTGCAGAACAGATTTATTCTGTGTTATGACTGGGGAAATGAGCTGTCTCTAGCAGTGTTCAACCCAGACTTTCAAATGCTTTTTGAAGTATTAGGGGATCTGACAGCTGTGTGTCTGAAAATAGGTTAAGGAGAGGTTGTTTACAGGAAAGGACAGGCTTGGTGTGCTCACTATCTACTACATTGCTGAAGAGCTTGCTGTAATGTTCTGTACTCGTCAGAGTTCAGATAACAACTGACAAGTTCACGTACAAGTAAAGTGGACAATTTTCTGCAGGATGGTATGAAATCTTCTTGCCAGCTGCAATTAGTATTAAGTATTATGCATAGACATTGCAATGTGAGATATTAGAGGGGATCACTGGGACATCCTTGAAATGATGGGTTAACTTCTCAGCAAGAGGGAAGTTGTATATGTGTTATTTCCAGTTACTGGATAGTGTGTGAATGACTGTGAATGAAGTCCTAATCCAATGACCACTGCATTCAGTTGTATGTTTCCAGTCACTTCAGCTATAGTCGTCAGTGGGAACTGGATCAAACTGCTGTAAGACAAGAGAGGGCAAAATGCCACTGAAAGGAAAAAGTCGGTTTTAGGCTTCATATTTTAAAATTTTCATTCATTTTACGAAACTTTCAGAAAAGTATTTTGGAGTCTGATTTGGCCTTTGGTTGGCTTCCTACATTAAACATAAATTAATTCAAGGAGTTGAATTTTTTTTTCTTATGACTGTCTAACTTGAGGAAGACAGTGACCTAGGCCACCTCGACAGCAAGGAAAAATAAAACAGACATTCACATTCCTGTTTTGAAATCCTTTTCTGTGCATGCTTTGTTCTTTCTGGCTAAAATAAGCAATACGTTGTTTTTAAAAACGCTGTGACAATGTCATGTCCATCATTGGTCATGTCAGAGAAAAGAAGCACAGGCTATCTGAATTGAAAGAGACCAGCAGGGAGATCCGGTGCCAGGGACCAGGGGGCAGGAGAGAAGGATGAACTAACTGAGGATTCCGCCCTGTGAGTACCAACATCCGAGTGCACTCTGAGATCAGGAGGGAAGTGGGGGACACCTAACTCTGGAACTGCTGAGTGACGCAGAAGTGTTACCTGTCTCTTCTCCAGATGTGCTGTACCAAGTAGTAAGAAAATATTAGAAAGGTAGGATGGAGCTCTGCATGGAAATCTCTAACACACTGGATATTGCTTTATGCAGGATCTCAGTGAAGAGAACTTCCTTCTTATTTTCAGTCAGCTGTTGGGACCAAGGCCACTGTGTTCTGTGAGAGCTGGTGTTCATAGAGGCCAACAGCCACACCTTGAGTTTTACTTGAGGCTTGACACTTCTACGCATCTCTGTATAGGGTAGGGAATAGGCTTCGTTTGGGGAAGAGGGGAGGATGCCTGAATGGAAGACTTTATGCCTTATCCTTTAGGGAGGTCATTTTTCAGTCGACTGCACACAGATGCTTACCATTTGGGATGTTGAGAGGTGGAAGAGCTCTGCTCAGCAGTGGAGAAAAAATAGTAGGCATGGCTGAAGTAAGGGCTGGGCTTGGAAGGCACGGGAGGCATGTTTTTGTATGAAGCCCTGTATCCGGTACTTTGCAGATTGGGATGGTGTTGGACTGAGGAGTGTGCAAGGCTGGTTGGTCTCAAGTGGACACTAAACCCTCAGCCCCAACCTTCACTGCCTGCGGGCAGTGTTCAACACTGCGTCTAGAGCCAATATTCTATGCTTTATGTTGGAGTGGAGAGTGGTGTTAGAATTAGGGTGGAGTTACAGTTAGGGAAAGGAAGAATGAAAAGAAAATTGGAAGAACCTAGATAATGTCGTGTCCTGTGTGACCTGCATGGACATGGACAGGTCTGGTGTTGATAGTGCACTTCGACAACATTTTCGTTTACGTACTCAGGTCATGTATTTTCTTGTGGGCACTAGTCACTTCACTATTTTTACTTTTAAGGATTATTTTGGATTTATGTTTAGGGAATGAAAGAAACTCAGAGTGGTTTTGTACCACCTATATAATTTAGAGTTCAGAAGAGGGTTGGTATCCATACAGGACGATGGTTTATGATTGATTTCAGTGAAAACTTTAGTCACAAAGTATGTTAAAGGCAATGGTTTGGATTCAGAATGGGATTATGAATAGCAACCATTATGGAAGCCAAAAGGCCTCTCTCTCTAGTTGGCACCTTCACAGACTTATCAGTGAGGTGGCATCTTCTTTACGATGGCTTGAGTATGAATCAACATGAAACACTTTATCTCCATTTCTCCAACTGTTTTTACTTAAAAAACTCTTAACAATATATTTAATATATTGAGACTTTTGAGGGTGATACTGCCAAAAAAACCCATCTTGAGGCCGATTTTTGCTGTAGGCCTGTATCAAACTAACTATCTTAATGGGAATTTACAGTCCTAAAAATCAATCCACAGTGGGCTGCTTTGGGGAAGGCTCTGATGATAGTCAGCAAAGAGTCTTCTGGGAGAGTAACCTTCTGTGAAAGAACCCTGATCCTAAAGCCCTGAAAGTCATGCCGACTGGTGGAGGGTGGTGGGATAATTGCAAAGTGCATCATTTGCACATTTCATGTCATACATATTCGTCCAAAACACACTTATCTCCCCACGTCCATGGTCTGTTATACAGCTTTTCAGAGCCAGCAGCCCATAATTTAAATTTAATTGATGAAGTGTAGCAAGGTGTGTTCTGAGGGGCATCTCATAATGCTTCTAGGAATAAAGTTAGCACAGACACCTGTTGTGTGGTCTCAGTGTATAGCCTAGCTTTTTGGATCAAGTCTTTCATTAAATCACAACTTTTACTCTAAGGTAGAAGGGAGGGGGAGAACTTCCATGTCAAGGACTGCTGGAAATAAAAGTTATTTTACTATTCATAGAATAATAGAACAATTAGAATTGGAAGGGACCTTAAAGATCATCTAGTTCCAATCCCCCTGCCATGGGCAGGGACACCTTCTGCTAGACCAGATGGATAAAAACCCCATCCAACCTGGCCTTGAACACTTCCAGGGATGGGACATGCACAACTTCTCTGGGCATGTACCTCAGTACCTCACCACCCTCAAAGTGAAAAATTTCTTCCTAATATCTAATCTAAATCTACCTTCTTTCAGTTTAAAACCGTTACCCCTCATCCTATCACTACACTCCCTGATAAAGAGTCCCTCCCCATCTTTTCTGCAGCCCCCCCCAAAGTACTGAAAGACTGCTATAAAGTCTCCTCAGAGCCTTCTCTTCTCCAGGCTGAACAACCCCAACTCTCTCAGCCTGTCTTCACAGGAGAGGTGCTCGAGCCCTCTGACCATCTTCGTGGCCCTCCTCTGGGGTCACTCCAACGGGTCCATGTCCTTCTTATGTTGGGGGCCCCAGAGCTGGATGGAGTACTCCAGGTGGGGTCTCATGAGAGTGGAGTAGAGGGGCAGAATCACCTCCCTGGACCTGCTGGCCACGCTTCTTTTGATGCAGCCCAGGATATGATTGGCCTTCTGGGCTGCAAGCGCACACTGCTGGGTCCTGATGAGCTTCTCATCAACCAACACCTCCAAGTCCTTCTCCTCAATGCTGCTGTCAATCCATTCTCCACCCAGGCTGTATTTGCACATGGGATTGCCCTGACCCAGGTGCAGGACCTTGCACTTGGCCTTGTTGAACCTCATGAGGTTCACATGGGCCTACCTCTCAAGCCTGTCAAGGTCCCTCTGGATGGCATCCCTTCCATCCAGTGTGTCGACCGCACCACACAGCTTGGTGTTGCTGGCAAACTTGCTGAGGGTGCACTCAATCCTACTGTCCTTGTCGCCAGAAAAGATGTTAAACAGCACTGGTCTCAGTACTGACCCCTGAGGAATGCCACTCACCACTTGGATGTCGAGCTGGTGACCCCAGCTCTTTGAGTGAGGCCATCCAGCCAATTCGTTATCCACCCAGTGTTCCATCCATCAAATCCACGTCTCTCCAATTTAGAGACAAAGATGTCGTGCAGGATAGTGTCAAATGCCTTGCACTAGTCTAGGCAGATGGTGTCATTGCTCTTCCCTTATCCACCAATGCTGTAACATTGTCGCAGGTGGCCACTAAAGTCATATTGCTGAGAACATTAAATATAGTTTGTTCCTTAATGTTAAAGTACAAAGTAGAGAATTTTGGTTATTGGCATTTAATTAATCATCTCTATCAGCTCTTCTAGAGGTTGCTGCTACAGTGTATCTTTTGGAGGTGTTGCCTGCTTATTCTGCTTACTTTCACTGATCACTTGAGTGCATACTCATCTTACTTTTTCCTTTCATAATGATCATCCAGTTCATTATTACAGAGAAACTTTGACAAATATTATTACAAAGACGCTTCTAACCTAGTCTGAAAATGCTGGAATTGTCTCTGAAAATAAGATGTCTAGGAAACAAGTTCCCTGTTAAACCCATGTTGACAATATGGGTGACCTCAGTGTTCTCTTGGTACAATCATTTTTGTAGTTTGAAGAAAGACCAAGCTCTTTTTGAATACTATGAATCCTAAATTCAAAACCTTCCAGAGCTTAAGACATACTTAATTTGTTTTGGGTTTGTTTCTATTGCTAGAAAGGTGCAGTTAAAAAAAAAAAGGGTAAAGGAGTGAATTCTACTTTTGTTCATTTTCCTGTTTACTTGCAAAAATATTGCTAGAATACCACAAAACCTTATTTCAAAATGCTTTTTAATAATACTTGTTTCACTTCATTCCACAAAGAATACTTGGTTGTCTCATGTGAAATCATATTTTATGGTCTCCCCTGTCTGTAGTTTTGGAACAAAAATTATATATGTGAAAGGTTGCCTGCATAGATACTGCTGGAGGTGAGCAATAACATAACCTCCAGGGTGAGGCAGTGCTGCCACCTATGTTCATTCACTCTCCAACGGTTCCAGACCTTTTCTGAAACTTGACTCACAGAGAAAATTTCCCATCACCTACTAGAGTAGTGTTACAGTCAGTGAAATGGAAAAAAGAAGTTCTGCTTTGGAAGCAGAGCAAAGTCTCCGTATGCAACCTGTTTGTCTGGCTAGCAGCACAAATAGAGGGGCTAGTTTACCAGCTCGATGTTTCCAAGCAGCACTAGTATTTCATACCCGTGACTACCAGCCTGCTTGATCATGACTTTCACAGGAAAGGTTTTACATTCCTCTCTGAATGTTAATGTTTTAGTCCTTTTTTTTCCAAATGTATTCTGTTTTATTGAGTACTGAGTAATGTTTCACTATACCTCACCTCTACAAAAAACCCAAACCAGTCTACCCCAAGCCAGCAAACCCAGCAAATCAACCCAAAGAGCTCTGCATTTATGTACTGCTTGTCGTTGGTTTTTCTGGTGTGTCATATTCTTCTGATGAACAGGGAAACAAACTCTGTCCTTCTGATTTGGAAAGGTTTAAGATTAAAAGTTTTTGTGGAGGGAAAGGAAGATGGCTAGCTAGAAGTGACTTACCTGCATAAATTATGTCAGATTTGAACTACCCGGATAAAGATTAGATTTCTGATAATTTTTACAGAACAAATTGATAGGTTTCATTATGTGAATATCATATCATGTAACATAACATGCAGCACCTAAAAGAATAATGTCAAAAACAAATCTGTAATGTTTGCGCTCCTATGGGTTATGAGCAACCTTTGATGTAACAGTATGGTTTCTCCAGTTCAGGTTCTGTTCTGCTAATAGGTAAAGATGTACCACTGCCCATTCTGTGAACAGTAAGGTTTTTGAGGATATCAATTTTCCGTAAGTATTGCTCACGTAACTTCTTTTCCTTGACAGAATACTGGTGAGAACTGACCCTAGTTCTGCAAGGAACTTCCGTGCAATTCTGCACTAAAGATGCAGTGTAGGTAGGACAATGAGCAAGGTAGTATATTATTATCATCTAGTTTCCAAGCAAACAGGCTGTGAGCATTTGAACTAGAGCCTGGATTATATCTGCTGCATGACATAAACCCAAAGCTACTAACTCACATAAATGGGAATTATTTAGTTTAAGAAAGGTATGAAAAAGATATAAACATAGCTCAGACAGATTAGTTTCTGTCAGAAGCATGGCAGTTGTAGGTGTTGATTCTTTAGAAATAGCCTATTTGTGAAAACTAGAGAGCAACACAACAGCATGGCATTCCTATTTTACTCTGGGAGACAGTATTTAAATATCACCTTGCAATGGAACACATTAAAATGAGAAATATTATTTACTATTCTATGGACCTCTCCCCCTCCTTATGTCTCAATTGGTTGAGGACGCATTGTTTTTCTCATTCACAAAGTGTCAACGTTTCCGTAACACATAAACCTTTTCCCACCTTGGGAAGAAGGAGTTCCTGATTCACCTGCATTTGTCTGAGGGTTTGGCATGCCTACACGTGACCAAGGATCCACATGCAGCGCGACTTGTGTTTTGGCTCTGAGAAGAGATGGTAAGGAAAAATATGATATATGTGTACAGAAATAGATTAGGTATTTAGGATTCAAAACAAGCCGTTGGCAGATCTAATCTAGGCCTCTGGTCAAGCTATACTTGTTTTCTCTTTCAACACAGACAAATTCTGTAATATTTTTGGGGGAAACGAAAGCTTCCATAGGAGTTTAAGATTATTCTTCTGAAATTATTCTGTGCTTTCCATCTAAAATTTCCAGATCGTGCCAGTTCACACTAACTGAAAGTCTATCCCCTTGCTTAAATCAATACCAGCTAAGAAATTAATGGTATTGCCACTAAATGTCTGTGTACACTGCTTGTAGAAAAATGGAAGGAAATGTTTTTAGAACTGCAAAAACTCCTTTTATATGCCCAAGTTTCTGGGAGTGCAACTTCAAGCATCTTAAATGAGCAACTAATCTGTCTTTCAGAAAGCTGCTTTCCAGACTTACGCTGAGCAACTAGACCATACTATAACCTCAGTCTTCGGCACAGTGAAAATATCTGCTAGGGAAACCGCTGCAAAACATAAAGGCTTGTTCTTCTGGGCCTAGAAAAACTAAGTTTCTGCTAAGTAGAGTTTACTCCTTACATGTGGAAAACCTTGGTGTGTGCTCCGCCAGCATGATTGATGTGGCTGTTAGAAGAAATGTATGTTGCAGTTGTTCTTGGTAAATAACCAGAGAGAAAACTCGGAATTTAGCAAACTCTCTAAGTTAATTGTATTCTAATAAATGGAGAAGAAGCAAAATTTTGTAAAAACAGTGTTATTTTGTCTGGAGAGCAAAACGTTTTTAAATGGACAGTAAACATTATTACAGTGGATGAACTCTGGCTCATGTTCTTCAAGACATCCCACACCAGCAGGATGTCCTGACAGTTAACCCAGGCTGGGTTAGATATGCCTGTGTGGAACTGTCTGAGTTTGAGACTATTGCTTGCTGAAATCTTGAAATGTTTTCTTCTTATAATGCTGATCCTTTATTTTGCCTGCTTGCTTTCAGTCATACTTAAGACTCTGATTCCTGGTTTTTATTTTTATTTGTTTTCAATGCTTATATTTGGTCATTTGAATGTCTTTTGGTGTTCAATAAAGAATTTTTTAAAGCTTCTTTGAAGTTTAATTGCACATTTCTGAGTGGAAAGAACACATTTTCAAGGAAAGTCTTCATGCTGCTTCAACAGTCCCTTATTTCTGCTTTTTGCATTCCAGCACTGTGTCACTAGATATACAAAATCCAGCCTATCATAGCGTTATTATATATGACCAACAGGCAGCCCTACAGGATGTGGAAAATCTGTGATTACCTCAGAGGTGACTTTATTGCAAATTGTAGAAAAGGAATCTTTCTTTTTCCTGAACATTTTGTCCACTGTTCTCCTTACTAGTTGCAGGCCAGCCCGTGTTTCTGATGGTGGCAGTAATGGCTTAAAATCACAGAATCACAGAATCACAGAATGGTTAGGGTTGGAAGGGACCTCTGGAGATCATCCAGTCCAACCCCCCTGCCAGAGCAGGGTCACCTACAACAAGTTGCACAGGACAGCGTCCAGGCGGGTTTTGAATGTCTTCAGAGTGGGAGACTCCACAACCTCACTGGGCAGCCTGTGCCAGTGCTCCACTACCCTCAAAGTAAAGAAGTTCCTTCTCATGTTAAGATGGAAAACAGGATGGATCAAACAGGATCTTAGCTACAGCACACGTAAGATTAAAAATATGGTAGAAAGGGTCCAGTCCTAAGTCCCAAGACCAGTCCCCACGCACAAAGGGGTGACCCTCGGGTGACTTGGCAAAAGGAATCTGGAGTAGTTCTGTGGATCCTGCACAAAGGACTGCCAAACCCACTGAAGTCAGTTGATGTCAACAGCATAAAACACATTGCATAACAGGTTCAATATACAGCACAAATTTAGATAGTAATATCTGCAAAATAATAATGATAACAACACAGTAGGACATAAGCAAGCCGGGAGGTTCCTGGAGTGCAGTGATGATAACTCCCTACTCCAAGTGATAGAGAAGCCAACGAGAAGAGGTGCTTTGCTGAACCTTGTACTCACCAACAAGGGGCTCATTGGGGATGTGAAGATCAAAGGCAGCCTTGGCTGCAGTCACCCTGAGACAGTGGAATTCAGGATGCCAAGGGCAGGGAGGAAAGTGAAAAGCAAGCTTACAACCCTGGATTCCAGGAGAGCAGACTTTGACCTCTCCAAGGTCTGCTTGGAAGTCCTGCAAGCTCGAGTGTTCCATCCCAATGAATAAGAAGTCAGGCAAAAATGCCAGGAGGGCCATGTGGATGAACAAGGAGTTCCTGGCCAAACTCAAAGACAAAAAGGAAGCCTACAGAGGATGGAAGCAAGGATGGGTAACCTGGGAGGAATACAAAAACATTGTCCAAGCATCCAGAGGTGAAGACAGGAAACCGATAGCCCAAATGGAATTGAAACTGGCCAGGGATGTCAAAGACAACAAGAAGGGCTTCTATAAGTACATAGAACAAAAGGAAGACTCGGGAAACTGTGGGTCTATTGTTCAAGAAGACAAAGGATCTGGTGGCATGGGACATGGAAAAGGCTGAAGTACTGAATAATTCTTTTGCCTCAGTCTTTATTAGTAAGATCAGCCTTCAGGAATCCCAGGTCTGAGAGACCAGAGGGAAAGGCTGGAGTGAGGAAGATGTAACCCTTAGTGGAAGAGGATCAGGTCAGGGAATACCTAAGCAATCTGGACATACATAAACCCATGGGCCCTGACAGGGTGCACTCATGAGTGCTGAAGAAGCTGGCAGATGTCATTGCATGGCTACTCTTGATAATCTTTGATTGATCGTGGTGACTGGGAGGATTCCCCAAAGACTGGAGAAAAGCAAATGTCACTCCTATCTTCAAGAAGGGCAAGAAGGAGGACCCAGGGAATTATAGGCTGGTCAGCCTCAGATTCGTCCCTGAAAAAGTGACGGAGCAGATGATCCTGGAAACCATTTCCAGGCGCATGAACAACAAGAAAATAATTAGGAGTGATCAATATGGCTTCACCAAGGGGAAGTCATGCTTGACCAACTTGATGAACTTCTGCAGTGAAATGACTGGCATGGTAGATGACGCAATAGCAGTTGGATGTTGTCTACCTGGACTTCAGTAGGGCCTTGGGCACTGTGTCCAATAAGATCCTCATGGACAAGATGTTGCTGTAGAGGCTGGATGAGCAGACAGTGAGGTGGGTTGAAAACTGGCTGAATGGCTGGGCCCAGAGGGTGGTGATCAGTGGCATGGAATCTTTGCTGGACTCTCTCCAGTATGTGCATGTCTCTCTTGTACATAGGAGCCCAGAACTGGACACAGTTCCAGGTGTGGGCTGACCAGTTCTGAGGGGAAGGATCACCTCCCTTGACCTGTCCTTCAAATGCAGCCCAGGATATCATTAGCCTTCCTTGTTGCAAAGGCACATTGCTGGCTCATGCTCAACTTGACGTCCAGCAGAACCCCAGATCTTCTTCTGCCAAGGTGCTTTCCAGCCAGGCAGTTCCCAGCATATACTGGTGCATGGGGTTGTTCCTCCCCACGTGCAGCACTTTGCACTTCTCCTGGTTGAACTTCATGAGGTTCTTGTCCGCCCATTTCTCCAGGCTGTCACGGTCCCTCTGTATGGCAGCACAACCATCTGGCACATTAGCCACTCCTAGCTTCATGTCATCTGCAGACTTGCTGACCTTACACTCTGCCCCTCCTCCAGATCAGGAATTAAGATGTTGAATAGGATTAGACCCGGCATTGACCTCTGGGGTACACAGTCAGTTCCTGGTCTCCAACTAGACTTCGGGCCACATATTTCTATGCTCTGGGCCCAACTGTTTAGCCAGTTTTCTATATACCTTACTGTCTGCTCATCCAGGCCGTACTTCATCAGGTTCTATATGGGGATCTTACGGGAGACAGTGTCGAAGGCCTTATGGAAGTCCAGATGGACAATATGCACTGGTGTCCACTCATCTTTATACTTTCTTTATACTTTGCCTCTAATTTCTCTTTGTGACTCCCTTACTATGGTTACCGAAGTGGCAGAGCTAAGTGCACCAGCATAGAGTTTTCAAAAAAGTGACCTCATCAAAGAGAAGATAAATTTTACTACAATTTTAAAGCCTTTAATTGAGAAGTGTAAGAGAGTAGACATTATTATCACTAAATCCTTAGAGGACATGCGTAGGAATTAAGTCGGCTCACCTGTTGTCCTGATGGAGTGAATTGTTGCCCTGCCACCTAGTGGCAATAGGCCACTGTATAGCGGTAATTAAGTCTATTTATGGTATTAGCTTTATTATGATTCTCACACTTCTATGAGATGTTTTATTTTTCTTTTCTATCTATTAAAACCCCTTTTTACTAATGGAAGATCAAGCATCAATCAATGTCAAGAATCTTAATGAAAGTTCTTATATGTAATGGGAAGCCTGAATAAATAGGAAGATCAAGAATACTGAATAACTGTATTTTACTAGCACTGTATCAAACACATCAAATCATCAATATTTGAACAAACTCAAAATGCAGAGGTAAGTAAGGAAATAGAAGTAGTGTTTTTGTAAGAAGTCATTTAAGGCTGTTTTTCTTATTTCCTAAATTAGACATAAAATGTAGTGCTTAAACAAGGATTTAAATGAAAAGGGGGAAAAATGGATGGTGGCTGTTCCAGTCACTCTGTTATATCATGTATATGCTCTACCCTGGAATATACCCATACGCTCCCATCCACCCATGATACCTTTCTGAAAACTGTGGTGGCTAATGATACAGTGTGTGGTGAAATGGTTTCTCCTGTAAGAATTACTGTAATAGAAAGTATGTGTTCATGGACTAAAGAAGTAGTCAAATGTAAGTACACAGGAACAGAATCCATGGTTTGGATGATGGAGAGGAGGATCATCAATTGGATGAGGCACTGGCTTTTCAGGGGCTGATGTTGTGGAGCAGCTCACACTTCTGAAATATCATCTGCAGACTGAACATCCAAGCGCTTCCCACCAAATGACCTGATTGATCCTGACTTATGTGAAGAAGGTGGTGATTATGAAAATGTACTATTCAGACAGAGGCAGCAAAAGCACTGAAAGACTTACATTGGGCATTGCTATGGGGAGAGATCACAAGACGTGAGAGAGGCTGCAGCTTTTGGTAGCAGTATACAGGATCGATATCAATAGCATGAGCCTAAACATCCATTTATGAGGTTCCCAAATGCGGGCCTCCTCTTTGCTGCGTGAGTGGCCATGCCAGGCTGATCTCACAGCCTGAGAGACACTTTGTATGCAACTGAGCTTGTCTTGAAGGACAGTAGTGCTCTGAAATAAATGCTGAGGCGTGGCAGTGGTACATAATCCAAAAGCTTCTCCTTCAATATGGCACCTAGATGGCGATATGTTTGGTTTGAAGTTTTTCACAATGCCTATTATACGCACTCTGAGCAAGGGGCATTTTGGCGCTCACTTGTACAATCAGCGTCAGCTCCTATACACAGACATAGGTCCTGGGCTTGTCACTGCAGTGTTGCAAGCTTACATCCCCATGGACCTCACTGAAACTTTTTGCACTGTCTTTTTTGCAGCCTACCTGTATGTCAGAGGGTTTGGGGCAAGGACAGAATACATCCCAAATGTGAAAGAAACCCATAAAAATCAAAATATATACTATAAAAGAATAGAATTATCTCAGTATGCATTGAAATTCATTGAAATGAAGTTTCCTGTTTATACATAGAGAAACTAGGTAAACAGGGAAGATAGTATAATAGAGCCTTTACTAAAAAAAGTACAACATTAGCTGTCTTTCTTTAACATAATCATTAAAAAAAGTGCACATACGTAAGATGAGCCAGTGGAAAGCAAAGTATCTGGTTATGCTCCTAGAAGATATTTATGTTTACTGGAGAGAGATGTAGTATATTGTCTAGACACATACATGAAAGTATTTTTATTTTCATCGTAATCATGGTGAGAGGCCCATGCTGAGATGGGGACAGATTCATCTGCGTAGTGTGGACTGGGAAACATAGGTAATGGTTTCTCTTGCACAGTTTGATATTTTTCACAGATACTTACTTTTCTATTAACTCTATATCTGCTTTATGGTAATACTAGAAGCGTTTTATTTAGGGGATGGAGGGAAAAGCAGTATACCTTTATAAGTCAACCTACGCTAATTAGGGTTACGAACACAAAACTCCCTCATCATAATCATATAGTTGGAGTGTAACGTCAGCAGTGCCCTTCCAGAGCTTTGTATGATCTGCCTTTTTTTTTCCTGTGTAAGCCTGGCACAAAAATTCTTGGATGTGTAATTGTTGTTTGGGGGACAATGACAGAACCTTTGTAAACTTTTTACTCCTAAACTTCTTACAATGCTTTTAGCATAATCCCATGTTATCATCATTTTGCTTTGGTACAGTTGCATTAATAGGACATTAACAAAAGTTGCTGCATCTGTACTGTTCTGCAAAGCCTGACAGTGAATTTCCAAAAACTAATTCCTGCTAATGAGTTACTACTCCTGGATGCTTTTGGAGCGGCATTAACGATACGTGCCAGACGTGCCAGCTGCGTTGCTGGGAAGTCATGGGACAACAGGCAAGATCCAGAAAGCACCTACGGACTGAATGCACATGGACAGGCAATTATGTAAAAGAAGGTGTTATAGAAAACACCTCACAGCAGGTGCTGCTCAAGGAAGAAGCAGCAACACTAGTCACTGACGTAGAAATAGGAAGGGTTGTTGAGTTATGAACTGGTGGCACATCATGGCTGCCCTATGAAATACACGGTCCCAAGGCAGCGGTAAAACCTCTACCTTGCTGTTAGCTATGACTACGCCAGAGCAGGCTGTGAGAACTGAAGTGGCTTAAAGTGAATCCCTCACAATGTGCATTTCCACGATATTTTACAATGGATGGGTATAGTTGACATGTAGCTCATCTGACTAAAAGATGTCATCCACATTTAGGCTACAGGCATCTCCCAAAGCCGAGGCCTGCGTTCAGTCATGCAGTAGGTATCCTGCTCCCTTGTTCATTGAGAGGGAAGCCAAGAGGCATCAGAGGCTGCAGGTGGAGCCGTGCAGTGCTCCAGCATCCCCCGAGCTGTTTGCCAAGGCAGCCGCAAGGCAGCCAGTGAGAGACCCCTCACCCGCTGCCCCATGTACCATAGCTCTCCCCTTGCAAAAAGGCCTTGGAAGGCCATGCTCTTCCCTGGCAGACGAGATCCCCGTGTAACACAAGGTCCAAGAAACGCCAGCATCGCTGTGGGGATGGAGGGCAGCAGCACTGTTAGGGACAGCAGATCTCCAGACTCACGTGCATTCCCACACCTCAGCCACATCACTGTCTTTTGCCGCTTACAGGAATGACAAAAACACCTTATCTCAGGAATAGGCTGGGGTAGGGTGGGCTTGCAGTGAGGCACCACAGCACCTTGAGCAAATACTGTAGCCAAGACAAGACAACACTCACAGATTTCTCTGACACACAAAATGTCATGGGCAAAAAAAATAATCATCAGTTTGGGTTAAGAGGTCCCCTCTTCCCTGCTTTCCCCAGGCTCCTGGCACCACACAGCCAATTAGACCCATGGCAGCTCTGTATCAGCCCTGGTGGATGATGCCAAATAGCCCTGCTGTAAGCAAGTCAGTGTACGCACACGAAATGAGTGCTCATCTTAGCCGTATGGCTTTTGCCTCCTCCACAAGGAAACAACCCTGTAACTCTGGCAAGAACTCCTTTTCCTCCTCCACATTGGGCATCATGAATAGACAGACGGTTTGGGGATTGTCACATTCCCTACA
>NW_009646966.1:3171980-3180928 GCF_000708025.1 Charadrius vociferus | reverse complement strand
CCCTACACTGTGCTCACCTGGTACCACAGGGAACATGAGTCCATGTGTTTCCTACTATGGCACCTAACTGATGCTGCCTGCATTACAGACAGGAGTCTGGGACGTGATTGCATTGCAGTAATTAAGGACCAGGTTCATCGGGCAAGAAACAAGGGATTTAATACAACTGGCTGCCTCCAGCATGGCCAGCAGTAAGGTAGCAATGCAGACACAAGGTGTCTACTAATGACACCTTACTACTGGTCTTTCATCACTCAGACATCACCAAGCCAACACATAAAAAGCACAATACTTCTCCACTGACCAGACTGTACATTTTTCCTTTCTCTGTACACACCATTGCCAAATGTCTCATAAGGTAGATAGAAGTATGGTCTGGGGACAGTCATTTACATGATTTGGCCATCACAGAGTCTGGCCACGTTCAACAGTCCAAGAGGTAATGCAGACGTACATACACAGACCTCCACCTCCCTGATACTCCTCTCCCCAGTCTACACTGTAGCCCATCCCTCCCAGCAAGCAGCTTTCCAGCAGAGAGAACTCTTCTTCAAAGATCACCTTGGTCTTATCTTCTCCATCAGCATCTCAGGCTTTGGGCTGTCTTCTGAAGATGTCCAATGTGCTCCAAAAAACAGAGGCCAGCAACTACTGCATATTAAGATGTGCTGACATACTTTGGCACTGCAAAGCACTATTGCAACAGTATGATCCCTTATGGATATATTTCCCACTGTCAATTAATATCCCAGCACCTTCCTAATAATGAACTCTGCCAGGCCGGTGTGCAGAAGGAAAGCCACAACTCAGGTGAGCCCCTGCTGTAATTGATGATCACATTTCCTCAGGTAAGACAAGTTGCCACCTCTTGGGGCCATGAATTTCAGGCAGATCTCTCCTTTTGCTTCAGTGGAGACACAGATGTGGCTCCTTTCCTCTTTCCACCACTGGCTCGACATCATCTGGGCTGTGCTAGAGGAATGCCTAAACTTGACATCACAGCAGGATCACATTTGACAATCACCACTTCTCCTTCACTGCTCAGGGAATGATTGTGCCATGACTGTTGTCATTTATTCACAGACAACTACCCCTGGAGTGACCACCACCTCACCCTCTGCAGCTCCTGCCAGATCATCCTTCCCCAAATAGCTTAGGAGTGGGTTCCTCCACCACAGTCCTAGGAGACAAGGGAGGTGCACCAATCCCTTTCATACCCTCCTCACTCTTTATCACTATTGCTCTTGGATCCTCGCCTCTATCTTGTGGAGCTGCTTGTTCTGATCCCGTCTAGACCTAAGTTCATCCCAGGCCTTAACTCTCCCTAATCCCTATTCGCTAATAATAGATACTGGCTTTATACCCATCTAGTGTACAATTTCCTAAATGAGCCTGTTGCCTCCATCTCTTCTACAGTTTCCACTAACTTCTAGGCTAAGCAGAGTGGGGCAGGAGTTTTTACATGAATGGACAAGATTCATTCTTGCCTCAGGCATCCCGTTCTAGAGATGCCTTTTTGGTGGAGACATAGTTCTGTCGTGCCTGAAGACAGCAGGCGGGCTGACCTTGAGAATGCCATTGGGCATGAAATGCCTTCATCGTGGGGGATGGATGAGAAGAGATGTGTCAGTGGTATATACGTGAGAGTGACACAGGCATCCCTCAAAGCAAAAATGTCTGAATTGAGCTGCCTACCAAGCACAGACATCTCAATGCAGGAGATGGGCGTGTTATAGAATTGTGGGGATATAGTCAAGATGAATCATTTTCATGTACCACGATGTCTCAAATGGCACTATATGCCTGCCTGCTTTCAGTCCCAAGTCATAATCTTGGTGTCCTGGGAGTGAAGGGATCCCAAATCATCTTACCTTCTTAATGCCACAGACATGCAGTTGTCTGTTCAGGCATGAAGGGAGGACAGACAGCCCTATTCATCGTGCTATTCATTTCGGCTACGTGGAGGGAGCCTCCTAACTCTGGACTGAAATGCATAAGTGATTTGATTTTCCAAAAGCCTAGGTATGAAGGCCACTTGTCTGCTGAATTTTTATTTGTGTTGTCTCAGTGGAACAGTTTGTGCTGCCACATCTTTTCCCTTAGGCTTCCTTACGAAGATGGTTGCTGTGTCTGAAAGCTCATCGCATTCGGTAGTAATTTTCCCCAACTCCTCCACTATTTGTTTTTGGATTTCAATGAGAAAAAACATACCCATCCACAACTCTAGACACTGACAGCTATTTGGGATTAGAAGCAATGTTGAAATAATCATTCTTATGCCCTTAACCAAGCAGCAATTGAAAGCAGTGGAACAAGCCCCACCCCAGAACTGTTTTAAGAAGATTAAGCTGTTATATTTCTCAGCTGCTGCTTTCATCTTCCCTCTGTGAGTGTCATCCAGGCCTCCAGGCAAGCATAGCTGCTTATCCTCATCTGGAGACTTCGAATCAGGAAAAATGAGAGAGAAAGAGCGAAAAAAATACAGGCCCATTTGTCAACAAGCAATGGGTATGCACGAGAAGAGCATGGTTAAAGAATGGAAGCCATGGCCAGGGTTGGATGTCTCAGGTCCCGGGTAAGTTGTTTTCTAAGACAACAGCATAAACTCAGAGCTAGGACACTGCTGGGAAACTTTTGTTGTGCATCAACATATTAATAGACTCTTCTAAAGAGATTCAGATCACTACTAAAATTAGTATCTATTATTGTTGTCTCTGTAAATGGGACATTAGAGCCACAATTTCCTATTATTTTCCACCAATTATTTCATCCAGTTTGTGGTTAAAGCATAATGGAGAGGTCAGCAAAGATGAATGTCCTGGGCAGAACTAAGTATGAAAAATAAGGGACGTTTCAAAGAGACATTTTAAAGAAACACTTTCTTTCAGGATCTTCTCTCCAGAATGCATTTATACTTCTTTCAGTCGTATGAATAATTTGCCATAAATTTCAATTTATTGTCAAAAGTAGTGCTCAGCCAGTTTCATACATTTTAATACATCTTCATGATGTATTAAATTCATGGAATGCCTTGTAAGTACTGCTGATTTCAACTCCGGTAAAGATAAGCTTCAAGTTAATATGTGGGAGGTCTTGAAGTTCTAGAGAAAGGTTGTTTTTAACCAAGCATGAAAGACTGGGTTTCAAACCAAAGGTGGCATTGGGAAATGAGACAGCGTTTTGTAAAAAGGACCCGATAATTGTAAAGACCTCTGAGTGTTTCCAGTACTTCTGTAAACTCAGCCATTTCTTTTGCTCCCCTCAATGAAGTTCTTAAGTCATCAGGAACTTGAAAGAGAGCTGAATGGAGACACCTATTTAGTTTGGTTTTTAAGAGAGTATTTCAGTGTATGTCCCCTAAGCCACTCACCCAGTCCTGCCTCAAGCCCGTTTCTCTTCCAGACCCTACCATAAAAGCTCTGGAACTCTCCTTTTGCAGCTTCCTCAGTAATTCAGGACATAAGCACAGCAGCAAAGCACAGTAAAACCATTCAAGCCCCAAATCCTCTACAGGCCGTTGAGTCTGCACGACCATTGCCGGGAAGCTTGGGGGAAGTGTCTCCCAGAACCTTTCCGTTCCTTCCCGAGGTGTCTGCTTTGCTGCTGTTTCCAAACCCTGCCCAGTACATAGAACATTTTAAAATAAAATGAACCAGTTGCATTGTGCGGCAAGCACCTGCTATGTACAAAGGCAGTAACAAAATTTCCAGAAGCTTTCTTTCTTGCATGCCATTTCTGCATGTTGGTTACAAGTGCAGAACCAGAAGCCTGGGTAACGATGTGTTTTAATGGGCAGAGTCTCAAATGTGAAATCATATTCATGATTCTTATTTCAGATGTACAGTACTGTTGAGTTTTAGGACAACACAAAAAAGACAGTTTATTGGAGAATGATGGTTATCTTCTATGGAAAGACTACCTTAAGAACCAGGTTGAATCCACCGTTACAGTGTTTAGTGTCACTCTGCTAAGGTTTAACTGATCAGTTTGTAGAAATGGAGCTCTAACTTCCAGCTAATTGCTATTTTAGTTAGTGCTTATTATTATCACTTAACGTCTATACTACTGTTCACCAAGCTTTTTCAATCACAGCTGACACATTAATCTACTAACTACCGTATAGGTATATTGACTGAAGAATTTATAGTCTCATATAAATAGCAAATATAGAGTGTACATCAATCACGATGTATAGTTAACAGTGGGAATACAGCTAGCTTTTTTGTTTTTTGAAAGTAGGATGGAAAGAAGGGCATGCTGCCATCCCTCTTTCTCTTGACCCGGACTAGGGTTCCTCTATGGGGTAACAAGCCATACATTGTCCTTCCTTCCGCTTTGTATCTCCACAGGCCAAAAAAAATGGGAGAGCTTTCAAGGTGAAGTGAACCTGTCAGAGGAGACAAGTCAGGGCTACAGAGGGCTCGTTGTATGAACAGCAGGGACGGAGCTGAGGCTTTCTGAAAAAAAAAAAACACAAAACCACTAGATCCAAATGGATGTGTCAAATGCTGCTGTGTTTGAGCACAGACACATTTTCCACTCTTGCAAGTACCAGCGTGTTCTTGGCCCCCCCTTCATTTCTTTTCCTATTTTCTGAATAGCAGTAAAAATAAAATATACCACTGCAGCCTTGCTACTCCTTCCCTGGACACTCCAGGTGTCGTGTAGGAAATGGCAACAGGGCTGATTTGCAAATCCTGAAACCAGTACCTCATATCCTCTAAGTCCCTCAGTTACCTACCCATGGTCCCATAGAACTTTGTTGAAACCATTCTTTCCTGGCCTTCTAACTAATCCCTTTGGTGACAATATTGTAGGAAAGTGAGGAACAAAGCACGGAAAGAGGCTTAGAAAAAAAGTCTGTCACGAAAATAATTGTTTCTAAGAGCACAGAGTTGCAATATATTTGAAGAGTAACCCAAATCCGAAACAACATGGCACTCACCCATCTGCCACAGATCTCCCTTTACCTTTTACTTGTATACCACATCTCTTATTTTTGCCATTTCTTTCTGAGTAGTAATTTGTCCTTTTTAAGATACGTGCTTTTTTAGCTTTGTACATGTGTTTGTGTAAAGATCTTGGAACTGGAGATCTACCAATAGCAAATCAATTGTCAGAGGCATTATTGGTGACTGTGTACCAGATATGTTTAAGCTCTTCATTTGTATTCTTGTGGATATTCAGGCATGCAGAAATTTCAATTCAATGATCTGCCTGGAGATCTGTTTTTAGCAAACAGTAAGAAAAGCTCTCCAATACCTTCTGCTTAACTTTTTCATATCCAAGTAACCACCCATGAATTTCTTCCAAGACTAGCTAGTTCATTTGTGACGAAAAGATTTCTAAAGCCATGTGGAGTAGTGCCTTATAGTTACTTTACTGCCATAACAATAAACCTGACTTCAGAAGTGATATTCTGCACTTTTTCTAAAGCTCGCTTTCATTTTTTATTCTGCCTTTTGATCCTTTGTTTAAATCATTGCCTGTGAAAAGCTGGAAGGCATTTTGTAACATCCTCTCTTATTTGCAGAGCGCAGGTGAAGCCTATCACGCAAAGTGTCTAAAAAGTGCTGCCATTTCCATTAAGCCTTAGAAATGTCTGCTTTGAAATTAGTTTTTAATCTTACTGCGGCACAAACCTCCAAGAGGTTTTGCTTATTTTTTACTGCCCTTTGTGAAGCAGGAGTTGCTGGTGCCTAAGGCACGGAAATGCGATGCACTGCTAATTATTTGTCTCCTGTTGCATCAGAAATGGCTATCGGTTTGTCACAGCAAGTTATGCCAGTCTTCATTAATAACTTACATGTGAACAACTTTATATAAAGTAACTTCAAAAAGAAATTGCATCAAATTGTTTTCCCTTGAACTTTTCAAGTCTAATAATCAACCACATATTGCACTTATTAATGTCCACAGAAACCTCTAAATTTTACATGCATGTTTGTAAGACAGAAGAGGGGAGACAGGCAGACATTGAATTTTTGTAATTTTATCCATAGCCTTTTTTCCACACAATCCATGGATTGTGGTGATCCCCAAAGTTCCTCTTAATCTCTGATTCCTTTTCAGATGACAGCGTGCTTGCTGTGTGTCCATGTACAACTGACCTCTGCTGGAGAGAAAGCAGCTTGGCAGATGTGTGCAACTGCTGACTGGTTTGCCCTCTGTTGATCTAATAAAGCAATTTGAAGGCCACAATAACTACCTTCTGAGTTCACCGAGTGAGAATTTTAAATTTAAAGTTTTGAAAATTATCTTAACTCTGCCCTACTGCACATTCCCCTGGTAATTAAGACAGATACATAATCACATAATGCCTGCTGGCAGAATATAACGAGTTGGATAATATTATGGATTTGTGTTTAATGGGAAAAAGTAAAATCAGTACACATCCTGGGGTGTACTGAAATGACTGGATGTTTTTAATGAAATGCTGTTAAAAAGACATTATTGATCATAGTGATTCTTTTGTTAAAATGGATATAACAATATCTTCTTGGCATATAAAGCTTTTATCCCTGTCTTGTAAAATTAGTGATAATAAAACTAGCCTCCCTAGAATAAGAAGTCCACAGAAACGGTGAGAGCTTTTGCTGTGGAAGGTTAGAGAAGACAATGGTGAGAATGAGGTCAAAGAGAACAGAGCATCACTTGTAGGGGAATTAGTTATTCCGTCAGACAACTCCTTAACTGGGCTGGTTTTGTATTCTTCTCATGTTTCTGAAGTTTGTTGGTCCTAAGATCACCTATTAAAAATATAGAGATAGGCTCACTTCCCTCTGAATCTCCTTAAAATAGGTGATTTTGAGGAGAAATTGTGTATTTCTTACGCTACCCTGGGCCCTGACATTCTTTCCAAACCCTTCTGTATAGGATTCCCCATTATTCAATCAACATTTGACCAAATCTGTCATTACATTTTGTGAGGGGGTTTTATACTTTTTCCTTGACATTTCCATTTTGGTGCTTCATTGTTATACTTAAAAAAGAGCAGACTACCTCTGGCAAACGTTGTGAATATGACAAAGATAAAAATTGTGTCCCGTTGGACTGGGGTTTAGAGTGTTTTTTAAATAAAGTCCTGTTTTTTAAATGAAGTCCTATGTGAGTTATTAATAGAACATAAAATGCCATTATTTTGTAACAAAAAAATGTAGGATTTAACAAGTTTGAAGACTTGTTTATGACATATAAATAGTACTTAGGTAAAGTTATTTTTAATTTATGGCTACTTAAAGTGAAATAGTTGAGAAAGTGCTACAGAACAGGTTTTTGACCTGCATAGTCAACAGGCCAGAGGACAGAGACACTGCGCTCCTTTGTGTTCCAAAAATGCCTGATATCATCATAAAATGTGATGGCATGGTATGGTATATGATACCACGTTGCATGTATATGATACCACAGTATCATGGTTATATGTATACTGTAGCATGCTAACGATAGTAGAACCTCATCAGGCGTTATGGAGAAACAGTCTGATCTGTCGATTCAGGACTACTAAATGACCCCAAAGCCCTCTCAGAAACCAGTCAGGAACAGTCTAAATGAATCCGCTGAGTTTGCAGGGAATTTGCAAATGACGCACAATCCAAAGAAACCTAAACAAACCCCGTGGGATTTATGCTAAAGCTGAGACTAAGGCCAACACTTCCAAAAGCAAACAGTGGTTTCTGAAGCTCAGTTTTGAGTGTCTGATTTTGAAAGGGCCTTACTTTATTAAAGAGTTGCAAACTGAGTGCCCCAAATTCAAAACTTTCCAAACTGTGCATTTAAAACCACAGGCTCTTCTCCACGTGCTCCAGCCTGCACAAGCAGAAGATGTTGCTCTTTAAGGGCTCTTACAAGAGAGCAAGATAGGAATTTTTCCTGCTTCAACTCCAACTAAATTGAGAAACCGTTATCTCATCACTGTGTCCTCACCTGCAGTGGATGCCATTGTTCCTCTTCAGGGCTCTTTGTCTCCTGGCCAGGTGCAGTCCATTTGGGTCTGGCAGGAACTGGAGGTGACGGGTTTTCAGTGGTCTGGGTATACTGCACTCTTCCTAGGACAAGCCCTGGACCTGGAATGACAGAGGCTGGTGTTAGCACTTCCCATCAAAACAAACCAAACATGGCGCCAGGGACAAGTTTCAGGAGGGTACCTTTCCTGCTTTCTCAGACCAGAGGGCTGGAGGACAGTGAGTCTTATGTCCAGGACATCATGTTTTTAAAGAGCAAACCTTGGTACCAAAGGGCGCATGTTTTCCTCCTGTGTGGGGACAACATACCTGTGTACAATAAGAGGGAGAGGGAAGTGGGGTTATCTACACCAGAGGTGGATGTTATCTGCAGGAACATGGACTTGTCTGACAGCTCTCTTTGGCTGCTCTCCTCCAGGAGAAGGACGTGTTGGTGTGGGGAGAGGAGCAGGTGTGCTGCTGGAAGGAACCTGGCCCTCCTCTCTGATACCTGTCCCCACGGGAGTGCTATGAGGAAACAGGGACAAAACAAAACCTCTGCCTTTGGGCAGCCTTGCCCCTGTCTAACTATGAAAGTTGGGTTATCGTTCAGCTGCTCTGGGTCTCTCCCCGTTCTTCCCCAAAAGGACAGGGCCTCAGCAGGAGCCTGCTGCCCTCACGACAGCTGGCCAGGCTGCTGTGGGGCTGATGGCCAGGCCATGACAGGGCTGATGGCCAGGCTGCTGTGGGGGTGATGGTGAGGCTGCTGTGGGGGTGATGGTGAGGCTGCTGTATGGATGATGGTGCAGCTGGCATGGCGGGGATGTCTCAGCACCTTTGAGGGTGATGGCTAAGCCATTGTGGGGCTGATGGCTGCTGCCGTGGGGATGGTGGCAAGGATGCTGTGGAGGCCGTGGTGGGTGGTGGCTAGGCTGTCGTGGAGCTGATGGTGAAGCTGCTGTGGGGCTGATACACAGGCTGTCGTGCAGCTGTCGGCCAGGCTGC
>NW_009646966.1:3168378-3171095 GCF_000708025.1 Charadrius vociferus | reverse complement strand
CTCAGCGGCACCTGCTCCTGTCCCCGGGGCTCCTCCCGCCACCGCCGCCGCCACCGGCCCCTTCGCCGTCCCGCTCCGCCGCGAGGGGCTGCCGCAGGGTCCCCCAGGTCGCGTCTCGGCGCCGAACAGGTTAAAGCAAAGGGGGATGGCGGTGGGGATGAGAGAGGAGGGCAAAAAAAAAAGTTTCCCATCTTTAATTGTTTGCATGGCGCGAGCAGCAGCGGGTTTACTCAAGTCCACGGCCACAGCAAACGGAGAATTAGATCTTTTCCCGTTCCTAAGGTAATTCCCTAAAAGGGTGCGAGAAGGAGGGAATCAATGAGAGGCCTTTTTCACTAGAAGTCCATTGAAATACATTTTCAAAAGGATGTTATTATGGTCACATCGTCCTGGGAATCCCCCTGGGTCAGCAGAGAGCATAGGGCCCCTAGGTATTTCCTAGACAAGGTCTTACTGACAGGAACAAAGTATGGGTTTTTGTTAATATTAGCATTGACAGAAAGTACAAATTTCAACTATAAATACATATAAAATAAGGATTCTCAACTAGATCGAGCAACCTAACCTGCTATTATAGGGGGGATGAAATGGAAAGACCTGACATGAAGGCATGTGGCTTTGGTACCTGCACCTGGTAATTTATCCTGACGTACAAGGTTTTGTCAGCTCTTCGCTTCTGTGTGAGGACATTAAATTACCTCCAAAATGGCTCTAAATATGGTGAAGCACAGTGCTGTAAAACCTGTTTCAGAGTGGAAATCCAGATCCCAGGACTATCTGTCTCCTGATAGATGATATTATCGGGGTCACCGAGGAATTTCGTTGCTGTTACTGCCAATGTGCTTTGTTGAAGTGCCTCATTTGTTCTTGCTAAGTTAATGGGAAGAAGTTGTATGTTTTCTTTTCTGATTCTTTTAAGTTCCTCTTTTTACTTTCTTTCAATTTGAGAGGAGATCTCTAGTGACAGTCTCCACACTTAGTGAAGGTGGATAAAATTCCTTCTGTAATTTCTGTGTAGCATTTCTCAGCAAGAATGGGTTTCTTCAACACAAACCTTGGGGCTGCAGTCTGGTCTTTGCCCCTGGGAGTCCTCACTCTGATAAGTATCCTCCTCTGCTTCATTTTGTTTTCCCAAACCCATCCATTTATAGTCCATGAAAATACAAAATGTGATGCCCCTTTTGCACCTTCTTCACTGTGCACAGACTGTTTTGAGGGTTGAGACTTGCTATACTCTTTCTTGATATGTGAAAGATTTCTGAGGGCCAGGTACGTGGAGGTCCAAGAGGTTTTTTAGAGTTAGATTAGCTAGATTTCTCCTAGCTCTAAACACCTCTGCCTCAAATTAGTCTACCCTAAAAATGCACTAACTGCAGTGCCGCCTTATCCACAGTTTAAGAGAGGAATCTTTTAAGGAGCAGCAGTAAACCACACCCTACACACGCAGTGATTATTGAGAATCTCAATACTCAATTACTCAAAGAATAATCAGGCAAATACTCTTTTGTACCCTGCAGATCTTAAATTAAGAAGCTGACCTTGCAGCTCTTTCTATAGGAGGAAGGGCAGTGAGCTGCCCTCCTTTGTGATGCCTTTTAGGGGCTATTTTTTTCATTATTGAAATGCATTTGTTCATTTTCCAGTTTGTATTTTTCCAGCTTCAGGTTCCTGGTTCCTGTTATGTTTTCTCTCACAGTTGAAAACCTTGCTTTAGCAGCTGTCTTCAGTGTCGGTACCCTAAATGATGCGGCAATAACTTACCTGCTTTGTTTCAAATAAATTAACAGATCAGGTTTCAAGAATCATTCCTTGCTGCCAGCAGTTTTCCCATCTGCAAGAAGAGAGAGAGGGAATACTAGATAGAGCTGGACGCAAGGGGTTGTGGTAGAGGTCTCACCATTGCTGGGTACTGGACAATGAGGTGAAGTGGGCTGGGAGGGAAAAAAAGGGAGCGAAATAGAAAACCATAAGGGTATAGAAAGGCATTGCTGTATTTCAAAGCTGCACCAACTCCTAATGATTCGGGTAATCACGTGGTATCTTTCAGCTCCTCAAACTTGACTTCTTCTCACAGAGGTTTAAAATATATTGACAGTCTCTCTCTAGGACTACTCAGGCTTATTATGTAGTGTTATGCCTTGAGTGCCCTGTTGAGTTCCTTTGGCTTGGTTTGACTAACAGCAGAAGTACTAATTAAGAATCTTTCAGAGTCACTGATGCCTAGTGCCAAAACGAGCTGGTACCTGGAGGTAGTGGTGGGATGTTGACAGAAAGATCCTCCTTGTCCTACCCATGGGCTTTAATTTTCAGGGAAGTTAGAGGGAGCTAACACTGAAATCTCCACTGAGGTGCATGGGGAAATTTGTATCTGCATTTGTATCCATCTTAACATGAGAAGGAACTTCTTTACTTTGAGGGTAGTGGAGCACTGGAACAGGCTGCCCAGAGAGGTGGTGGAGTCTCCCACTCTGGAGACATTCAAAACCCGCCTGGATGCTGTCCTGTGCAACGTGCTGTAGGTGACCCTGCTCTGGCAGGGGGGTTGGACTAGATGATCTCCAAAGGTCCCTTCCAACCCTGACCATTCTGTGAATTCTGAGAGGTATGGTCTCAGGCTTTCTGCAGCCGTAGCGAGACTTCATGACCTGAGTGCAATACCCATCTAATATTTTCATATTTTCATTTTCAAAACCTTATAATGAAGTAAACCATAAGGA